>NW_023339729.1:28630931-28635121 GCF_004916995.1 Morone saxatilis | reverse complement strand
AAAAGATTCTACTAGTTTTAGAGAGAGTCATCTGGTCTGGAACAAACCACTTGTTATGGGAACCATTCAGTTGATAGAGCATGAAAATTGTTGGTTTTAAAAATCACCCCTCCCTCCAGCTGCTGATCTGTGCAGTCTTTGACCAAACACACACAGACACAGACATCCTACACACTGGGTTTTAGATTTGCAGAAGGAATTTGCTTTACGCGTGATGTACCCCTCCAAAACTTGGATCTACCTGTTAAACATACAGCAGAGAGATTCTTTACTTGTGTCTGAGGGTCCAGGTTCATCGCTGAAGACTGGAGGATGATATTTGGACAGACAGCTGGATCTTGAGAACGTGCCCCCCTCTTCCTCCAAATCACTCATCTTCAGTCAGTCTAAGGTGAACCACAAACCCTGCAGGCAGACACACAATAACCATAATATGAAGACATCCTTTCCACTACACTTCACTGCTCATCTTTTCCTCTTGCACCAAAATGCAACGTGTAATTTCAATGGGGAGAGGTACATTAAAATGACACATGCTGTCCACTGTATTGTGTCGCTGTTCTAATTCCGACAGTATCAGACTGTAAGTGAAACTTTGTCTCTTATACAGTTAAACATCTGCAGATTCTTTACTTCAGTTCAGGGTATGAACAGTTAATTGAAGTCAAATCCACAAGGGTTGTCACCAGGGGCAGTCCCTGTAAGTGGATTGGCTCTTCGACTCCACACTAGTGGGCTCAAGTAGTAGTTAGGCTAAATTTTGTAGATGGAAAAACTCCTTTGACCTCTGACCTCAAGATATCTGAAGGAAAATTGGTTCTACAAGTACCGACCAGGTGTGAACCTATCGTTACGTCACCCATTCGTTTGTGGAGTACCATTTTGAAGGTTCAAGTTTGCCATTGTGGCCGTCACCATGACAGTTATTTTACTCTAAATTAGACCATCAGTTCTTAAATGAACATCATGCTATATGGTAGAAGATGTGAAAGCGACTGAGTCCATAAATTCATCAGGAAACTGTTTACTGAGCTAATAAATCGAATGAGAAGTTTGGCTCATTTCTCCATTAAAGTGATGGTATCAGTGTGTTATTGTCAGCTAATGGAGCCTCCCCTGCTGCCTTCCACCTTTAATCAGGACACTTGCACGTTGTTTCACTTTTGACGGCAGAGTCCTGCGCCCTCTTTGCAGACTTGCCATTTTATGGCTTTTTTTATACAATTTCATGTATTTGAATACTTCTGCATACTGGGGTCCCTAAACAGTATTGGAATTGCATAAATTGTGAATGACTGGAAAGCTTGAGACACATACTTCAAGCCACCCCGGCATAAATCAGCGACCCCCCCTTTGTGCAACCCCAGGTCAAATAAATATGTAAACGCCCCTGGTTGTCAAGCGACAGCAGCCTTCACACAGCTGTAAATAAATAAAACTTAATCACGTGTGTTCAGTTAGTTTCCTCTGACGAGTCTGAACATGAAAATACAATTTAAAAACAGTTATATTGTAGTTTCTGCTGCTGTCACCAACCATCAGAAATGACAGGAACTACACAGAAACAGTCACATGCTAAATAAATACATAAATAAATAACTAAATAAATAACTAAATAAATAAATAACTAACTAAATAAATAACTAAATAAATAAATAAATAAATAAAGACTGTGCTGAAGATAGTAGCAAACATGTTACTGACCCTAAAAGAAGAGATCCACCGTCTGTGTTTTCAGTGCGTCCATTGTTCACAGTAACAACCTGCTCAGCTCAGAGTTCAACGTTATAAACAAATATATCTTTTTATTACCGGTTAAAACTTCATTTCTCCACATCCTGCTCAGACAGCTGGGGCGCTCGCTCCTGTCCACTCGCGCCAAAATTCGTAATCAGGCTACAAACCAAAGTTGTAGGCCGCCACCTACTGTACCGGAGTGTGTAAATATCATGACTCTATTGGAATTATATTCTGTTTATTAGACCTGTTTAACATTGTATGACCTACTCTTAACCTTGTTAGAATTACTTCTTCTTTTCTGCTTTTACTTTTCTTACTTCTGATGTTTGAATTGTATAATAATCCCTACCCCTTGAAGTCATTATTCCATATATTTTTCTACTATTCCCTGCTGAATTATTGATTTTACCTCTGACCTTCCAAAACATATTTCTAAAATACCACTATCGTTTTTGTTTAATCAAATTTTATCAAGTTTATTAGCAACTTTGTTTCCCTCTATTCCAACTTGCACTGGTATCCAACAAAAATTAACATCAATACATAGCTGTTGTAGGTTTAATAAAATCCTGTATATTTCTATTATTAAATCATTTCTAATTGTTTTTCCTGACTGTATGCTTTTAAGTACGGCTGCTGAATCTGAACATATTACTACTTTGATTGGTTTGACCTCCTCTATCCACTGAAGACTGATGATTATTCATTAGTGCTGTGTATACTGATAACCTGTCTGTATTTTAGCAATGCTCTTATTGAGCTCTGGAATATATATTCCCACACCAACATGATCATTATTTTCATGTTTTGATCCATCTGTAAATACATTTAAATAGTTATAATAATTTTTAAGCAAATATTCTTGAGCCCATCTCCCAATATCAACGTTGCTGGCGGACCAATCTCTTCTCTTTTCTAATATTTGTAGATTATCTTTTAGTTTTAGAAATAGCCATGGTGAAATGTTACTGATGATAACTGCTGGACTGTGTTAAATAGTGTCTAGTTTATACTGTTCTTTCTGCTGCCTCCCACAGGTTGTAGTCTGCAGTGTTTCTGTTCCCAAAGGTTTAACAGTGTCACTGTTGTCTCAGTGTTTGACTAGTTCTCTGTTCTTCTCATAATATATTCCTTGTAAACACTGACAGATAATTAAAAAGGACAAATTATATACAAAAACTAAAACTGACCCAGTTATATTAAAATTTCTTAATTTTTGGCTTAGCTATTCAGTAGTGACCTACTCAATGAATAGAAGCAAACCCAATACATGGTGAGATGTTTGATTGATGCATATGGATGCATATTTCTGTTGCAGGTCACAACATAGAATTTAATATCATCTGTCATCAACTTTTACTGTCTGTATTCTACCCTGACAAACATTTGCAATGGGGCTGACATAGCCCCGTTAATCAAATCAGTCTGAAATTATGTAAAAGCATTGGCTGTGAGGTTGTACGCTAAAGTGAAGCAATAAAAACTGATAGACAGCAATACAACATTTAAACTGTTAGTACAGCAATAAACAAATTGAGACCCTACTTTAGTGAAACACAGACATGCTAACATCTAGTTTGTGTCTGCATGTTTTGTATGTGCATACCACAAAAAGGAAAGAAAGAAAGAACAACAACAGGAAACCACAGTAAGTACCAGCTAAGCTCTCGGTCAAAAAAAGAGCTGCAAACAAGAAGACATTCTCATTAGATTTAACCAAACGTGAAGGTGACAGTTGTTTTGGTTCCTGTGCAGCGGCTAAATAAAGCACTCTGATTAATGTCTGGTTAAACGAGATGGAGAAGAGGTGCAGTGGGCAGATTGTCTTATTGTGTGTGCGTGATTTCCTTCATTCGCCGTTAAACTGAACTACTAGTGAGATACTTCCACTTGATAGTGCACCTAACTGCTGTGAGAGACATTTTTTTACAGAATCAAATCTGCCAAGTGCAAAAAAACTATATAAATAAATATATAAAAACAGAAGACAATAGAGGAATATGCTGCGGTTCCCTCTGTTTAAAGACCTGCAAGACCAATATGCCATGTACATGTGTACCTTTATTAGCAATGTGATAGCCCTCAACAATGAACGAATACTAACAGTTCCCTCTTGTTCCTATTAAGATAACCAAATAACCTTTCTCTAGTGGGCTTAGTGCTCAGCTATAAGGCTGCACAGACAGGACTATTTGTGGCATGTCACAGCAGGAAAAGCACAGGTGTGAATAATAAAAATTAATGATGGTTGAATTCCATTTAGCTATTTCAGTTTCAGGGTCCTGGAGCTGTTCATGCTTCCTCACTGTCACAATCGGCAAATGTTAGCAACACCTGTGCTTTTCCTACTATGACAAGTATATATATTTATATTTGGCCTTACCTGTTAATTCTTGAATTAAGGTGTTTCAAGGTGTGACCTCTTGCCACAGGTGTATAAAGTCAAGCAC
>NW_023339729.1:28629345-28630831 GCF_004916995.1 Morone saxatilis | reverse complement strand
TTCCAACTTTGTGGCAACAGTTTGCGGAAGGCCCTTTTCTGTTTCTGTTGCACAAAGCAAGGTCCATAAAGACATGGTTTGATGAGTTTGGTGTGGAAGAACTTGACTGGCCAGCACAGAGCCCTGACCTCCACCCCATCGAGCACCTTTGGGATGAACTGGAACGGAGATTGCGAGCCAGGCCTTCTAGTCCAACATCAGTGCCTGACCTAATAAATGCACAAATTCCCAACACTCCAAAATCTTGTGGGAAGCCTTCCAAGAAGAGTGGAAGCTGTTTTGTCCATATAAATATATGCATGTATGCATGTATGACATGTACTGTAAGAGTCAGTGGACATTTTAAGAGCCAAACATATTTTGGTTTGTCTGAAACAGCAGAAATAGAAGCAGTCTCAGTCACGAAGAATGTCACAGAACCAGTTTGTTCTTTCCCTGTTGGATGGCCAACTGCATATTTAAAGAATCACGGAAATGAGGATGAATTATTTCACAGCTGATCTTTCTACCAGAGTTAGTGTAGGTACAGACAGTGGTGCTAGCTTACATCTCACATAATGATAAAGATAAGAACAGGCTTCTTATTTTTAGACTCAGTTTTCAGCTCAGGACTGCGGACACACATGAGCAACACTGACTGACAGCGGAGAAAAAACTTGGTGTGTATTCACGTTGTCTTGAGGTTGTTTGGGTTCGTGTTTGTAGGTTAACCATTTCCTGAGGTTTAATATTGATTTAAATAAGAACCTTGATTTGTTTTCTTTCACTACTTTTCACTACAAGTATTTTTTCATGTGTGTTCATTGCTTTTAAATATCTTATTTGTCAAGTGTCTTATTTGTTTTTTAAGAATATTGTATTGGATCAAAAGTATGTTTTATCCCATTTCTAATGCCCACAGGTTCAAATTACTGTGCAGTTTTATGGTAAAATATTTTAATCAGTACTGATTAAATAACTTAAAGCCAGTGGTTGAATGTAACTAAGTACATTTACTCAAGTACTGTACTTAAATACAAATCTGAGATACTTGTGCTTTACTTTACTACTCTAATTTTAATGCAACTTTCTACTCCAATATATCTTAGAGGCAAATATTGTACTTTTTACTCCACTTAAAACTTTTTTAAAGCCTCTTGAATTAGCTGGACAATGCCTTGTCACAGGACAGCAATACTACAAAAATATGATGATCCTTTAGAATATGATGCATTGTTGTAGATTAAATTACTCAACAGTGTATAAAGTAGTTGAGTGACATTAAACATCTACAGCAGTAAAATGCAACATACACAGAAATGCAGCAGTATTATTAATCCAAAAACATCCAATAGTAAAACAGACAGGGACCGGTTTACTGCACAGTGAGTACTTGTTTTTAGTAAATTATACAGTAATACAGTACAATTACATTCAGGTTTTGAGTGCATTTCTGATATTGAACAAAAATCTCTGAAATTTCACATTAAAACTACAAAACTTTAAA
>NW_023339729.1:28614206-28629340 GCF_004916995.1 Morone saxatilis | reverse complement strand
TAAATGATTAAATGGATCCTCTTTCCTCGCTGGCCTCCAGAACAATCTTTGTATTCACGTTGATCACAGTGTTCTTCCTCCTGCAGGTCAACTGGCTATGGGTGGCTCCTCCTCTAAAACAACCTTTTTCTGGCAGAAGAAGAAGAAGAAGTCGCCAATGGACAAAACCTGGAGTAAGCTGAGGAGGGCGCTACCTAGTAAGAAACGCAAGAAGAAGAGCGTCCTGTCCCTGGATAAACTGAAGTTGGACAACCTGAAGAGGGAGAAGCATTCCCAGAAGAGATTCTCACTGCCAACAGACAAGAAAGAGCCGATATCACTGAAAAGACTCTCTCTTGGTAATATAAGGAAGGGGTCCATACAGACTGCTTCTCCAGGAAGGAAGGAGAAGGAGGGAGGAGAGCTGGGGAAAGTAGAGCAGATGAAAAGGAAACTCTCAAGACCCTGAGAGAGAATACAGAAAGGAATAAATTGAGGACTGAAAAATAAAGAAAACGTGTATTAAAAGTTTTTAATGACGTCACTGTCAGTTACTGAGGGCAGATTATCATGGTTGAAAATTACACACAGGAAACCAAAACAAAGTGTTACGGTCAAAATGGTTCTTTCCTAGAAAAATATCAGCCTTACTCATCAGCTGCAATATAATTACCCTAAACCTTCATAATCACTCACTCACACGCTCTGTTCACTCAGCAATGCTTAACAAAAAGGTTAAACATTTTAATTTAACATTTCTGGATATTACCCTAATAAACAAAAGCTTGATTTCCCTTTATGGTGTTTTTTTTTTGTTGCAGCTGCCTCTGATGGCAAATCTGTGTACTAAATACTGTACATAATATCTACAATTTCAATGTGATCATAAATAAAATGTTATATCACAAACAATTTACAAATGAATATTGTGCATCATTCCAGCACAAAGACAGTTTACATGATGCACAGTGTTAGCAGCATACAGTGACAACAAAAAACAACCCAAAGAAATATAAAAAATAAAAGTTTGAGGCAGAAACAGCTTTTAGCACAAATCGGTCAGTTCCCTTTGATATTTACAATAAAAGGTAAAATATAGAAATAAAATGTGCATCGTAACATGCACACCAGAAGATTGGTGTCTCTTCCACTCTATGAAGCATAAGGCAAAAATTATCTTATTGTATACTTTAAATATTGGGGTTAAATCTATAAATATCCTACATCTAAAATTATGTAACAATCTAATCAGAATCACAAACCCCAGAAGATGATTCTGATTTGTTGCCAAACAAATGAAGAGAGGTGCCGGAATGCTTTAAAGCAGGGTTATAAATTCTAACAAAGGCTTTATTAATGTTAATAAATCATCTTCATCATCATCAATAAGCCATTAATAAGAATAACTAAGTTGCCAGGTTGGGAAGAATCCATTTGGTTGGTGTTTATTCTCTTTATTTGCTGTCTCTTTAGTTAGATCTTTAAATAGTTAATTAAAAAGCGAGCCAATAAAGGGTCATTAAGTTTATATCTTAATAGTAAACTGTCATGTTTAGTTACACACGCAGTAAATTCCTGATAAAGCGTTCTTTTGGTGCAATAATCCTCCAGGTCTTCAGAAAACAAAAAAAACAATACCACTCATGCCAATTCTAATACTAAAACTATGATAAATAAGTTGTGCGAAGTGGTGATAAAAAAAGTGGGTATAAGGGGGTATACACCCAATGTAACTCAAAATCAAAGACATACTTATGAAAACAGGAGGCTAAGACAGCAACTGATCAGGGCTTAAACAGCAGCAGCTGTAGATATAAAGCTGTTAATGAATACATTTCGGTCTGGATGCTCTGCAGCTTTGCAAGTGGCCCAATACGAGGGGTATTCCTACATGAATTTAAGAGCTTGTTAAAGCACAGAGCAAGTTCCATATTTTTCACAACCTGGAAGCGTTGCTGTTAACATTGGCCTCTGTCTACATTTACTAAAACATTGGTAAATTGCTTATTAACCGTAAAGGAATCCATCAGTTACAATTTATAACCCTTTATAAAGCCCAGCATGGAGTGATACTGGAGTCCTCCATGAGCTTCAGTGGACTTTGACTGCAACTCCTGTGAGTGAACCCTGGTAACACCAGATATCCAGTGATTCTATATAAACTCAGTTGCCAGTTTGTTAGGTACATCTGACTAAAACTAATGCGGTCTAACACAACAGCCCTGAAATAAATCCTTCTTCAAAGAAGTTTATAATGTTCAGTTTTTGTTTGAACTATTTTAGAGACGTGTTGATTCAACTGTATGACCATTCTGGAGGACGTAGTCGTTGGTGTTGTACTGCTTTATACGCACGCCATTTAAGTTAAATGTAAGCTAAATACCAAGCACCTTTCTGTATAATGCAATACAGTTCAACAAGACCACAAACTACATCCTCCAAAATGATCATAAAGTCTGTTGTATCAGACTGCACATACACATTAATCCATCATGAGGATATTACTACAGCCATTTGTGGCAGAAATTACAACTTATATAACTCAACAGAGAACATATTTCTGCTATGCGACCGTCCACACACTTTCAGTCATTTCTTCCGTGCACCGCCAGCTTGTTCCAGTTGTTCAGTGGCTGTCAGTGCTGCTTCTACCACCACTACCATCTGTTTAGGGAAAACTGGCGGTTCATTTATGTCCTAACAGGAAATGAGCTCTCCAGTGTCCTGTCCCACCCCCCCATGTTGTTTAAATGGGCCAGTAATGGAGGGTTTGCGTCCCCATGTCTGCTAAAGGTCGATGATAAAGCACAAATGAGCCACTCCATTTTAATTACAAGACACGTCCGCTATCATGCTGGCCAACGGATATTTTAAGTTAATCAATTCTTCTTTGCCCGATGACCAACTAAGCTTTAACAGACACAAACAGAGCAGGCGCTGTCTGCAGTTTTTGAGCCCGACGCTACAGTCTGCTGGTTGGAGAAGGACGGGTCTTACTGTTTGTATACACAGAACTGTAGAATTCAGAGTCAAGTGTGTGTCTGCATGTTTTGAGTGTGTTGAATGTTTATGGTTGTTTGAGTTAATTCCACTTTTCTGAAGAGTCAGGGATGTCTTCTGTGCCCCCACGGATGAGAGGCGTCCCGTTGCTCCTCTCCATCAGCTCGGCAGTACGAGACTTATAGTTCTAAAGACAGAGGTGGAGAGACAGATAAGAATATGAGGTGAGAGTTGAAATGAGGTAAAGAATCAGGAGAGTGGGGAAAGAAAGAAGGAAAGGAGATTAGGTGCAGCAGAAAGTAACAGGAAGTGAAAAAGAAAGAAGAGAAAACGGGTTAGTCATGTCCAAACTAGCAAAAAGAGCTAACCAAGCAGAGAGAAAAAGACACAGAAAAAACATGTTTATCCCTGAGAGAGTGTTTCCACATAGGCTAACAGGATTCCAAACGTAAAGTTCATTCATTGGTTATCATAAAGAAGCAATCATGCCGAAAAGCAGACAAAGCAGGCACGACAGACATGACCAAACAAATCACAGATGTATGGCAGTTTATGCATTTATTCATATTAGTTGTAACGTTTGTACAAAAATAGACCCTAAATATGAAAATGTTTCTGAACTGTGAAAACAATACAAACAGTTAGCCTATAATAATATGAAAATGAGTATCAACAAGTGGATTCATCTGAAATCTGAAGACAAAGAATATAGTTTAAATATACTGTTATGCCTTTAATAGCTTCTTGTAATGGTATTCCCTTTATGAGTACTTAAGAGTCAATGATTATTATTATGTAATTATTCGCAAATGTCCAGCTTCCTCTTAATTGTGTGAGTCACTGCATATTTTACTATCACGGAGAGAGCAAATGAAAATTTGTCCCAACCATCCGTCTCCTGCCTCCTTTCTAATCCTAATGTCATATATGTAAAACAACCTATCTGTGAATCAGTGTACACGCACACGCCACACACAACGCCACACACACACACATCACTGCACTTCCTGCTAGCAGCAATAACAGGCTGCGTGTGCGTGTGTGTGTGCGTGCGAGAGGGAATGACAGAATGCACATCTCCAAACAGACGCACATGCCAGAGTAACAAGTCAGAGGAAATGTGGCGAGGAACATTACCCACTCCAACCACAAGTACACATCTGGACTGGTTTAAGAGTGTACAGCACGAGCACATGATCTAACACACACACACATTAGCAGACAGCATGGAGAACATAGAAATGTTCTGCTCAGTAAGGATTGCATAACACAACAGGGTAATTCCAACAAAGAATTCTGTTTACAGTAAGAGGCAGTGCGGCCATTAAGGCCTCGTTTTATGAGCTCTTAAGGGGGTATGATTAAGGTCACTGATGTTTTGCACAAGTTTGCCTCATGGAAACTTTGACATCCTGGTTGGATGAATGTACATATGTACCGAATTACAACTGTGTCATAATTCTGAAAGCATGATGGGACATATTTTGTGCCCATGCAGAGATGATCTGCACGCAGATCAATTATTAAAGTGGCCGATACTAATACTAGAGATCTGATGGAAGACAAAACAGCCTGCTCGGAGACCAATTCTCTGACTGGCTGAAATTGTTGCACAACATAACACTGTCATGTTTAGCAAGTTTGCAGGCAAACATTAGGACACTGTGAGCAAGGACACAATCAAGGGCAAATGAGCAGCACTGTGTGAGAGGTTACTGAGCACCTACGTGGACGACGGGCAACATGCAAAACATTTATTGAGCATAAATTGCTCAAAATAGATCCTTTTGCAAATGTCCCATCCTGTTCCCAGAAGTGAGACACAAATATGATGCAATACATTTGAAGGTGGAGGAAAAACTCTCATGCTCAACCAGTGACATAAAGAACTTTGGAGT
This sequence comes from Morone saxatilis, assembly GCF_004916995.1. Taxonomy (NCBI): domain Eukaryota; kingdom Metazoa; phylum Chordata; class Actinopteri; family Moronidae; genus Morone; species Morone saxatilis. The sequence goes on along the minus strand of NW_023339729.1, from coordinate 28,624,463 downwards.
GCCACTAACTTAAGTCCAGAATACACAAAAAGAGTTTGCACTTATCAGAAAACTTATGTCCATTCTTTCAGTTTCTATGTTCAGCACAGATGAGTAAAAGGCACGGATGTTATGAGTTCTACTGTGTGTAATAGTCATTCAGCTTCAACATGAACAATATTTAATGGGTAAGTCTTGCAGCACGTGGGACGAAATAAGGTGTTTCATTGGTATTTATTATCTTTGGGACTGACAAAACTCAATAAGGCTTCGGGAAATTATAACAGCCATTTTTTTTACTATTATCTGACAGTCTATAGGCTGAACGGGTAATCAACAGAAACAAGAATCAACAATAAATAAAGAACACAACTGCAGCACTATCTTTCCTTTTTGGGCTGCTGAACAAGATATCTTTTTTTTGTCACTGACCAGCCACAAGTCTCTATCTTGCTTCTTCCTCAACCACTTCTCCTCTCTGCCGGCAGCCAAACTCCACTGACCGCATCATGCAGTGTTGTGTTATTAACCAACCCCTGTGGTACACATTAAAGGCACCATAAAGGCTGAAGTAGGAGCCAATTCTTCCTATACACACGAGTCACAAGGGCGCCATCGTTTTTATTCAAAGCTACATAAATTCATCTTTGCTGAACACAGAAACTGAAAGAGAATTCTGGCTGAGTGTGCAGATTTTTTGTTCTTCCTTAGTTAACGTGCATACAAATTATGCTGTTTCATATGGAAGTTGCCACATGCAAGAGGACGGCACTACGCAGTTGGCACTTTTGACGTTTAAAGAGTGACACAGGAACTGAAAAAAGGAAATGCACAGATAAAAACTGCTAACTTCTGAGATAGTATCACAACAAGATGAGCTGTCACGTTAACCACAGTAAAACACCAATACACTTCAAGGTTGTTATTTTCCTGTGAAAGTTGAGGGTTCACTGTGTTGAATGCGTTTTATTTTTCACCACTAATTCATGTACAGTATGTCTCCAATTCATGTACAGTAGATCACATTTTGCAATAGAAATTCTATTGAGAATTTTTCAGGCAGCACAGAGCTCAACATGTTCATAAGCTAAGGCTGAAGCTCTGCAACATTAGCAGTTACATATTCTCTTTCACCAGTCAACACAGTGATACTGCAGGATAATTGAGTTAATAGTTAGAGGTTTTATATGAAGTATTAGTCTTGGAAATAATGTACACACACAGAGCACCTAAAAAGCAGAAGCACATTTGTTTATATTTGCAGCAACAAACAAAAGGTTTAACTGTAATGACAGTTTTGCTACACATGACTACAGTATACACGCACACACACAATCACTTTCAAACAATAAATCACCACATTTGCATCTAATGATGAATCTATTTTGACAAAGCTGCCATCAATGGATGTCTTTGCAATAGAATATGGTAATGACTATCAAGTGCAATCCTTTTTGATATGCAAGGCTCATCATTTTTGTTTGTTTTTTAACAATTTTCAGATTTAAGTACTGAGGGTGTTTAAAACCTTTGAAAAACTTGATTTTATGTTCCCACAATTTTACTGTTTCGGACCACTGCAACGTACAATAAATGAGCTTCTGAGTATGCACGCTCTTTACACATGCATTAACTGATTTTGGTGAAGTTTAAAAAGAAAAAGATGCAGAGTGGTTGTTGAAATTTTCTTTTACATTTACATCTAGCTGCTGGATGTTTTTACACTAATTTTAAATCTTCAACCACGATTGGAGAGAAAAGTAAAAACAAAAAGAAAAAGCAGCACTCAAATGTAACCTTCAGTTGTCATGTTGGCCTAGTTATCTGTTTGTCATTACATATCTGTGAGACTGCTTGAATAATGGCTGTCATGGTCGTACTCTATGTAGTGTGTCTCAGTGTGGTTTCAGGGCTTTATCTCCTTAGAGCGAGTGGTTGTTTGATTTGTGATTGCTGTCGTCGGCTCCGTTGCTCTCAGACAGTACCTCATGCTCCATGGTGTTAAAGTGGACTTCAGAGTTGCCCTTTTTGCTGCTGCCCCGCCGGCACAGGCAGCACAGGATCTCCTTGAAGGTCCTCCTCATGTCTTTGTCCCTGAAGGAGTAGATGATGGGATTGACGAAGGAGTTGCACTCTGCCAGCACCAGGCAGTACTTCTCGAATAGCAGCACCTTACAGCTGTTACAGCCCAGACCGTCGAGCAGCAGCAACACCAGGCCGGGCGTCCAGCAGATCACAAAACAACCTGTCGGTGGAGGATTGAGGGGGCAGGGGTGGGGAGGGAGGGAAGGGAAGGGAGAGAGAGGAAGAGATCAAGGGTACATAAGGTCATAAGAAGGCTTGTAATAACATTGGAAATCAACAAGGAAAGTCACAGATAAAAAAGGAGTTGCTAAGAGGAAAGAAAATGAACAGACAGTTGTAAAGAATGTGAAGAAGTAGAGGGTAGCTAAGGGAGAAAGGGAATGTACTGTAAATTCCTCTCTAGACAATGCACACACACACGAACGCACGCACACACACACACACACACAGATACATAAAATGTCAGCATGTGGACTGGGTTTAGTCTGTATGATCAGATTTCATTATCATAATACTCGATTAGGCAGCTCAGGAATTCATTATGTGCACACATTCGAAGCACATTCAGCACTAATATATGCACACGTACAAGCTACAGGCGGAAATGAGAAAACGATGTGGTAACACACACACAAACACACACACAATGTGCAATGCATTCCTCAGCCCCTGACCATAACCTTAACTGTCAGAACTACATGCTTAGCCTCAAATCTAAATAGCAATTTGAAGACATGGGGAACACCCAAAATGTCCCCGCTTTACAAAAATGTCCTCATTCTCAAAGTCAAAAACTCTAGTTGGTCTTCACAAGCTCAGAAGTGCACACCCCACACACTCTCAGTTGTGTCATATGGGCTGGAGTGAAGCTGTTTTCTGTCACAGTAACTAAACTATGCAGCTCCCTGTCAGGACATGCTCAGGCTTTTCCTCGCCCTCCTCACATGCCATAGGTGCTGAATCCTGGCTGCCGAGCGACGGGCAGAGAGATGAGTAACATTTTAAAAACGTTGAGGAATTTCATCGAAAGCTCAAAATGCAAGTGCCGGAGAAGGGGAGGCTGGGAAATAGGGCAGAGGGAGCGAGGGAGCACAGCCAGTTCAGCAAAAAGAAAAAAAAACAAGGAGGACTCGGCGGGAAAAGGAGGGAAGGAGTGAATGTGTGTGGGGAGGTGTAAGGTCTGGTTTATCAAGTACAGACAGGCTAAGAGAGGCGCCTGCATGCCAACCCTCAGTGCAACAACACGTTAAGAAGCCGCTATTCTTTGGAAATTGAGATGAGCATTTCCTTGAAGCGTAGCTCTTGCCTGTATCTCTCTCACAGTGAGCAAAGTCAGTAATGTCTATATATATATATATATATATGTATGTGTGTGTGTGTGTGTGTCTGTACAATTAAAGCCCTAAAAAAAAACATTCGGCTTCACTACTTCACATAAAATGTAAGGTTATTTCGCAGCAGATATATATAATATTTCTGTGTTTTGTCTGTGCCTTTCTTTCTTGAAGTGGCTGGAGCGCTGCTGGAAATCAGTTTGGTTGATAGTGGTCTCAGCGTAAATATCTGATTAAACACACAGTTCTGAAAAAACAGATTCTATCTTTAAGTTGAATTATTGCTTATCTAATCACAAACATTTACTAGATATACCATCACTTTTTATAAACAGTTATTTACAAAAGGAGCAGATCGCTGAATTTTATGACCTTAAACAAGAAGTTGTTGTGTTTCCTGCTGCAAGAAGACCAAGGACCACCATAGTTTACAGTAAACAAAGTCCTCTTGAGGTGAGCTGCCTTGCATACCAAAAAGTCTTACTAACAGGTGAACAATCTTGACTTAATAGATTTTACCTGATAAGTGAAGGACTAAAACACTGTTTTGGACAAGTGAGGACAAGTGTGTGGGATGCTTTGGTTTTCTCATTAATAGAAAGCAATAAGATAAATGGGGAGGAAATGCAGCTGAATATGCACCAGATTCACCTAAAGTTAGAGTTTATACCAAAAACAAATAAATGAAAAAAGTTAAAATACATAAAAAATAAATGATGTTCACTATACGATATGGTTTGAAATGTAATATAAAAATCTAAGTAAAATAGGCTGTTTCACATTTTTCAGCACCATCAAAAGAAGTTATATTATACATTATATCTACCCACTAATGATGACAATCAATTCAAATTACAGTTTCCAAGGTCAATAATGAACTCTAATGCTCAATAATACAAATAAAGGTACTTTTCATCCCAATCTTCATGACATTTTTGCATATGTATTGCGTTATTACACACTGCTGTTATTATTGCTGTTATTTCCCTGAAAGCCTTTACTTTTATTTCCTTCAGTGTTGTGTATCTATGTATGTGTATGCCAATAAAAGTAATGTTTCTCTGAACAAGCTCTCCTTCCAAGTACAGTTTCACCAACATTTGTGTCACTTCCTCTTAGTTATGCTGGGAATTTATGGTTAAAGACGGCTTGAAACTGCAAGTGGAGCAACGCTGACTCTATTTTCTCACTTATGAATGAATCCTCATAAAGGACACAAGCACCTGCTCAGCTGTTTGTACTTATATTAGATTATGGTCAGAATTTAAAGAAATGACTTTACCAAACATACCGACATTCAGTTAGGTCAGTGAGAGATTCATAATGTAGGTTTCAGTAAGTTTTTTGTTTATTGCCCAGAACTTAATGTGTATAAACAGCATGTGTGCTTCCTCACCCAGGATCATGGAGACGGTCTTCATCAGGGCAAACACTGTCTCTCTGTGTCTCATCTGGGAGGTGTGCTGCGACATCTGCTTGCTCTTGTGCCGCACATAGAGAAAGATCCGGGTGTAGACAGCCAGCATGATAGAGAAGGTTAGCAGGTTGAGAACGGCCCAGAACACCAGGTAGCTGCGGCTGTACATCGGCGCCATGGTGGAGCAGTGATCCAGGTCGCACAGGCAGTGCCAGCCCATGGTGGGAACCAGGCCCATGATTATAGCCACCAGCCAGATGAATACAATGATAACAAAAACACGCCGGGTGCTCATTTTACTGTGCAGCTGCATGTTGAAGATGGTTTGGTGGCGCTCCACTGCCACAGCCAGGAGGTTGAGGACTGAAGCGGTCAGGCTGGTGTCAATCAGCCCCTGTCGCACAAACCACTGGTACTTAGAGAGCTTAATGGTCCAGGGACCAGTATGAAACATCAAGTGGAGGTAGGCGATACCTGGGAAGAGGAGAGTGAGGGTTTAATTACATAGAAATGTTATTAAAAAGAGCTACGGGATAATTCACATTATTATATATTATGTTGTCTTCAAGGAGTTGTTTGTGTTTAAGATTATTTTCCTTCCTATCAAGACTGGGACAAACTCCTTAACGTGTGCTTAATGTCTTTGCATGCAATATGAGGGTATGATAAATAAAGCTCCCAGATATTTGGCATCAGTTCAACAAAAAAATTACTTCTTAAAACGAGTGGGAACTCTCATTTTAAGAAGTCATTTTTCTTGACATTACAGGACAGCACTTGCTCACAACGAGTATTGTATAGTATCTCACTTTTGCGGCACACTTGGCTGTTCTCACTAAATACACTTCCAGTAAATTGACTACAGTTTTCCTCCAACTGTAACATTAGTTAGGCCACAGCCCACAACAGTTCAATTTACACAGAATGTTAAGTTAATTCAGTTAATTGGTAGTTATATTTCACAGAAAATTTCAAAAGACTCGATGTCAAAAAGCTGCTGCAAGTTGGTTCCACTTCTGGTAAACCCATGTTGAGCTGTCAAACCACGCAGATTAGCAGATTAACAGATTAACAGTTGAGTTTCAGACATATACATATGTAGGCGATCTGAGGTGCAGATTTGAGTGATGGGCTAAAATACAATTTAAGTTTTCCGGGTCAACATAGATTATTTTCCAGAATTATAAGTGCGTTTCCATAATTAATAGAGAAGAAGGTCATGACCTGTTAAGGGCCTCAAGTCAAAAGTGTCAAAACACCCACAGCCATTGTTTTTTTTATGTAGGAATGCACATTGGCGCCATGTGTCACTGCAGATTTACCAGCATCATTGACCCAGTGGGATACACCACCACTGCGCTACTTACCAGCATCTACACTCATCAACTCTCCATAAAAGCAACACTTCTATCACATTTGTTCCCCAGATGCGACACTACATGACACAGTGCGAGTGTGTTGCACCTTACGCAACAAATATCTAAGCTAGGATAGGGAGAGACACAAAAACATCCATGTTTGCATCACTGTGGTTAAATGGCAAAAAAATTCCAATCCCCTCAAAACATAAACAAATAAAACAATAAATCTTTGTAACAGTATTAACGATAGAAGTGAAGATGGACACATTTGTTATTAATATAATATGTAGTGCACATGAAGTAAATCAATTGTACCTGAGAAGAGGTCTGCCAAAGCCAGGTTACCCAACAGGTAGTAGATGGGATAGTGAAAGCGTCTGTTTTTTAAAATGGCGCCTATGACCAACAGGTTGGAAAAGATGACGATGAAGCAGACCGTCATGCCCAGAGTGACAATCACATAGTCACGCGTGCGCCAGTGACTGCTAATGTTCTTGCCACTCTTCTCATAGAAAAAATTGACACTGCGGTTTAAGTAGCATCCCTCTCTGTCTTCAGTCAGCGTATCCATGGTGAGATATCTGGTTGATTTGTGGGATCAGACAAGAGTAGAAGAGGACGGAGAGGAGAGCGGAGATGCAGAAAGTAAGCAAAGGAGATGGTCTAGGGCGTCATTCAGACTTCCTGGTGGGCTGGAGATCTGCCTGCCATCAGCTGGATAGGTGAGGACTGGAGGGATCCAGTTTGAAGTCTGAGGCCTTCACTGTACGGCGGTTTGGGATCCACTGGTCTTCAATCTGTGGAAAAATGAAATATATACCAAATTTACTGAACTACCAACATTAACAATCTCTTACCAACCTAAATGTGTACATAGGGCATATTTTGCTCTGTGGTTCATTTTGTTGTGACAAGTCACGCTCTTTCGGAGTTAAAAAATATCTTTTGTCTATGTGAGAAAATATGAGGTTTGGGGGGTTGTTGATGAGGCAGGGATGCATTGCAAAGCAAGTGTTAACACCAGCGTTTACTCACAAACCACTTTAATCTGCTCAATCTGGCTTTCTTTCACATACATACATACATACAGTACATATCATTAATACATATCATACACTACATACATAACGCAGTAATCACATAATAGCATACATAGCTACATACATAATATACATACATACATTACATACATACTATACATACAACATACATAAGTCAACATACATCTACTACATACAGCCACTTGGCTCATGCTTTGTTTCTTCTCTCTGTGTCTTCCAAGCAGCTTGTTTTCAAATAGTCGCAAAAAACCAGAACATGGTAACAAAGTAGGTGAGAAAAATAATCAAGTACCTTCTCGTGTTGTTAAGTATATAAATTTAAAATGTAATAAGAATTTTCTATGTAGGTCATTTATATCAACTATTGTCATTGAACTTACAGCATGATGTATATCAGTGATGTATTATATCGTTATTAAGGATATGATATTTTGGTCATATCACACAGCCCTATGTATGCGTGTGGCAATTTTTTATTCATATATGAATCTTATGCATTTAAATGGATAATGGCAACAACACCCAACAACGATCCAAAAACCAGCTAATCAGCCCACAGGTTTTAAGTTCAGAGGTCTAGAAGAGAAGTTAATTAACATAGACTACATAAACCATATGGCTGCGCTTTGTGGTTGAAATCATCATCACAATATTATTCAGGATTAGAGCTATCTCCTTTTATTTAAAATTCAAACACGTGAAATCACTTTCACTTGTAGCCCAATCTCACATATTTGCCTCAAAGTGCTTTACAGCATGCGACAGCCACAGTCTTTAGACCATGCTACTGTTCGCACAACAGAAAATAAATCTGCACTTATTTAGGAAGTCTTCATTTGTAAGCAAAGAATGCCACACATTCTCTGGTTCCAGCTCCTCCAATGTAACAACTTGCAGATTTCCATTGTCTTACATTGCATGACACTGAATATCTTTGGGTTTTAGACTCAGAGAAAATATTTAATGACATCATGTTGGCCTTTAGAAATTGTGACTTCTTTAGAGCCCGACAGATATGTATCGGCCAATATATATCTGTCTGGTCGACCGCAAGCGTATTGGGACTGATCGTCATATATATAACAATATACTAGTATTAAACAATGCTCGTAATCATATATTGGTGTCACTGCAAAGTTTATCCACTGCTATTTTTAACACTGTGGCCAGCCGCACGGAGTACGTGAGAAAAAGCAGCTCACAGCACTGTCAACTAGAAGTGGTTGACATGTTTAATTATTTAACATGTTAAAGAATATTTAACTTAAAATATAAAAATATAAAAGAATATTTAACTTAAATATTCTTTAATAAAGTTATTTGTTCAAGAAAGCAGCCTTCTCAGTACATTTGCACAGTTTTATCGGTAAACAATCAACACAGAAAAGGTACATTTTTATTCCAGCAGAAATTGAAATAAATGTGAAAACATACAATGAAGCAGATTTTTTTTTTTTAAGTTCATGGTCAGTAAGTTGGTGCTGAAAAGATGATGCATCATCTGTTCCAAGATTGAACTGTGTGAACATTTTTTTTTTTTTTTAAGTATATTTTTTGGGCTTTTATTGCCTGTGTGAACTTTTGTAACCCCACAACAGTGTATTATGTATCTCAAGGGGTAAACACACACACAAAAAACAATGTGAAACCAGCTAGACTCAAACAAATAATATAGCCTGCCACAGATGACTTTTACTGATTTGACTGTTGTCATAACCCACCATTATGTTTTAATACAAAAAGCAAAAATGGATCTTCCTTACAAAGCTGACAGAAAGTCTACATTAGCAGCAGCAATCAACATTATTCTATTACTACTGAGCTCAAAGAGCAGCTATCTTTACAGGCTGACAAGTTATGACAGGAACACTGGACGCTTTATGACTGCGATGCTGTAATTAAAACCAACCACAGCTCAGGCTTAGCGTTCACTTTAAGACATGCATTCGTAGTGCGGCCAACAACAATGGGCTTAAATCCTCTATTTACCGTAAACCTGTATGGGCCGCATGTAGCGTTTTGAGTCAACAAAACTCCCTCACACGTTCTTCATTTTCCTATGAAACCCTGCGCAGGACTACGACGCGCACTGCACCGCCGGCTCCAAGTTCAACTCTCTCAACAATGGAAACAGCAGAGCAGCTCCCTACAGCAGAGACACACCTCACAATTACACAATCCAGCTATGTAACTCAATCTCAATCCAAACATGCACAACACACACACACACACAGAAAGGGAGCCTCAGTGACCTACTATCCTACCAAGGGTGTGTGGACAGAGAGACACAGATGCCAAATCAAAAACAGAAAAATGTGGAGAGAGTGAGAACTTAAGAGGCTTCAGAATGAAACGATGGATGAGACGTAAGGAAAAGGGTTTGATTCAAGCAAGCAACCTAAAACAGTTGAAGGATTTTTTTAAAAAGTGTAGCATGTGAAAGGACCTTAAAGTCAAAGCAAGAATAACTCTTTAGAGTACAGGAACATAGTAATAAGGGGTTGTGGTGTGTGTGCAAAGGTTTGGGCAAACAATTCTCATAAGTTCTCATTTGTGTGGTGTGACAGGAAGTGAGACACTTTTTGAACTGAAAGTGTTCTCTCTTGTAGCCTTTGAGACATGAGATGTCAACCAAACACTACAAAAACTAAAGTTAATCTTTCACCGCAGAGCCTTGACACACACACACACACAGGTGCTCGGTTTCCTATCTACGTCAGGACAAACCATATGAACTCTTTGAACTCTTTTAGTTAAGCTTTTCAATTGTCTTCGCTACTATCACAGTCTTGTGTTTAAGAAGATAACTCACAAATTTACGCTGACAAAAAACTTAAAAGCATGCTTAGCTTTGCACTTTTTCATGCTGCAAATCTTAAGAAACATGCAAGATAATCTCATGGGAAACACACAGGAAGCTTAATCTACCTCATTTGAGAGCTGCAGCGATTTATAGATTAGCTTAACTTAATTGGCAACTAAAAATGTCATAGTTCTCTCTATTGTTTATTTTGTTGCGT
>NW_023339729.1:28610970-28614106 GCF_004916995.1 Morone saxatilis | reverse complement strand
ATTTATCGAATCTGAATAAGTACCTCTTATCTTTAGGCAAAACTTCCAAATTTCTAAAACTTAACATTTTTTTAAAAAACAACTCTGGCCTCTTTCGATAAATGACGTGTAGGAACGTGTTTGTCAGTTCATCGATAATAAAAAAAAACAACATATTTCCTTATACCCTACGTGTGTGTTCCGCCCGCAGTCAAGTCAATTTTAATCTGTGTAACTTCTGTACCGAAGGTCACAAAACAACAAAGCTCTTGCTCATAAAAAGTGCAACAAAAAAGGTACAACTCCCCTCCTTTAGAACATAAAAAGATCAAGACTGAAGCCATTCTTTGAGTTTGATGTTGCTCAAGAAAAAGTGGACAGAAGCAAAGTTTTCAAAGGCTGAAAATACCTGACACAGCTTATGCAGCTGCAGGTTTGTGACACTTGCCCTCGTTTCACACCTGTTCCCTACAGTTGGCGGCTGTACCAACTTCTACACTACCTGCCCAGCAGCAAACAGCAGACAGTTAATGCACATAGTGGAGCATTAAGCAGCTGGTGAAGAGCTACTATTGTAAAATACATTAAATACTGTAATAATAAGGTTTCCATACATGACTCCAAAAGAAAAAAAGAATAGTTTGGGAAATACACTTATTCACTTTCTTGCCAAGAGTTAGATGACAAGTTTCATACCATAAACATGAAACCACAGACAGCAGCCAGTTAGAGCTAGCCCGTCTCTGAAACTGCACAGTTTCAGACAAATTAAGACACAGTTTCGCCTGAACAAGTGAGATTTTACCATAGACATATCGGTCACATTAACACAGCCAGGCCAGCTGGTTCCCCCTGTTTCTGGTCTTTGTGCTAAAAGCAAAGCTATCGGGCTGCTGGCTGTAGCGTTAAATTTAGCGCACACACACAAGAGTGGTATAACAATTAATGTCTAATTATAGCTCATTGTTTCCAGCATAGCTCATTAAAACGCTGGTTACATCCCTAAACACGCCATCATTGTGTCTGAGCTGTGAGTGTTTCCTTCCCTGACTCTGGACACCAAGCTCACTGTGGCGCTTTCACTCTGTGTGGCTCTGAGGGACTCAGTTTGCATGTGTGTGTTTTCATGCATCATATGTCTTGTGTTTGTGTGTGAATGGACTGGGCTGAATCAGTAAACACCAGTTTGAACGCAAACCGGTCATTACCAGAGCGGCCACACCCGAGTCTCTTCTCCCTCCTCCCCACTCACTCTCTGAAAGTAGAGCACATCAACCTCAGCCAGCACTTCTTTGCAACGGGGGAAGATTTATAGCACACGCACACATTAAAGCATTTGTGACTAAAACCAATACTGCAGTGGAAGTGGTGGTCGTGATAGAGGTGGTGACGGAAATTCTAGGTAAAAACAGAAATTCTCCAGAGTCCTCTCTCTGGGTGTTTTTGTTTTAATTAACCGGCTCCTCTACAGCGCCTCCATCCAGCTGTGCATTATGGACCTGCAGCCGGAGGGACTGACCGGGCGCCGCCTGCACAATGATTACCATTAGCCGCTTAATCACACAGACGTATGCACAGACACCTCATCCTGCAACCACACAAGAATACCAAAGTATTCGACTAACCATCAATAAGCTCACTCTGACTGATATAACCACTGCAACACCGGTTATATCAGTCAGCATGAGACATCTACTGTTTGTGGTTTACCTGAAGTGTTTCAAAAAGGGGAAAGTGTTCGGAAAAAGTTCCTTACTTCAGTGTTTTCCCTCACTGACTCACAGGCAGTTTACTGTAAGATCTTTTCATGTTATTACCCTTACAACTGTGTTCAGTATGAGACACGGCACTGACTCAACTGTCCCACATCCTCCACATGCAAATGATAATTAAATCAGATAACTAGTTCACCTGTTGAGTCATTTATCCGGAAACAAAACCAAAAAAACCAAACATGAATATTGACTGCTTTACTTCCTTTTATATAATTATTAATTGAATATATCTTTGGCTTTTGAACCGTTGGTTGGATATCACAAGAGTTGCTGACAAAACAAAAACAGAATTGAACGCCAAAGCCTAATTGATAATGAAAATAACCATTAGAGATGTTTCCCCTTGTGAATGTAAGTGGAGGCGGATTATAGTTTATTGCAGTCTAACACAAAACCACCTCAATTTACAGCCTCAAAACAACTGCCAGAAAGTTGAGTCAACAAAGTGACAGTGTCAACAGAAACTGCACAGCGCTCACACTGACAGGATTTACTGCAGGGCTGTTGTGCTGGACTGCATCAGACTGTACAGGTCACTAAATAACTGGTAATACCGCACTGTAAAGGGTCAATCATAAAAGCCTAGCACGTCCTATGTCTATCTGGCTTGAAACCAAGGACGCACAGGTGACCCGTTTGGATATCCACCTCGGATATGTGCTGTGGTTACACCCAGACAGGGCTCAAACAGGACCGCTTGGTTGGAGTCATCTTCTGAGAAAGGCCACAGTGAAACTCACAGCGTTGTTGAGGATGTTCGGGCTGTAATGAACTCCAGACGCGTTCCAAACAGCGCCCTGACACAGCGCAGATGCCTCGGCGCGCCGATGGGAGCCCCGACAGAGGAACAATAGAGGAGCACACAAACACAACTCTGCCCTTCTTCTCCAACGCGTTCACCCTCACAGCAGAGGCTTTTCATACAAAAGGACAACTAATACATAATAAATAAACCGTGTGAGCTCACCTTTTCTTGCGTCTGTGTAGAGGAACTCGTTCATCAAGTAAATCCAGATCCACAGTTCCCGTCGAGTTGAGGAACAATGCGCAGTCGTACCTGAGGTCACGCTCTGAGCACAAGGTGAACAATTTCAAATGAAAAAAAGCTAATTATTGTTTTTCTCCGTTTCTATCGAGGCTCCATTCCAGGGGTGGTTTGGTTTTTGGGTTTTGTTTGCCCCTCTTTTTCGTCCCAGAAACTCAGACTTGGCGAACAGATTCCGTCACCTGTGTTGGAGCTTTTTCCTTTGCTTCCGGTAGTTTGGGCGGCTGTTACCTGTGCGCAGTGATCCGCGCTGTGCGTCCCGGGAGGAGCAGAAAGGGTGCGGCACGATACTCTGCTGCTGCTGCTGCTGCTGCTCTAGATCTCTCTCTCTCTCTCT
>NW_023339729.1:28601359-28610884 GCF_004916995.1 Morone saxatilis | reverse complement strand
ACACACACACACACACAAAGGAGCTGGTTGGAGCTCTTTGGTATTCTGCTCCTGCCAACCTGGGACTCTTGGTATCCGCCCCAGCTGCCCCCTGTTGGCTGACAGGGAGGCACAGCAGCCAATGATGGTGGTGGAGCTGAAGAGTGATCGGCAGTGCCAGCAGGGCTCGGTTTATATGATTGTGTGAGCGGTGATGCTCAAGGTTAGGAGGTCATGTTTCTCTATATAACATAGCAGTACTGAAACTTTATTGCAGAACCACCTGCATATGATCTTTGTGTACACTTCCTTAACTTCAAAATACTGGTAGAAAGTAACTAGTACCATTAAGCGAGTACTGTACTTAAGGGACTTGTACTTGAGTACTTCCACTTTCTGTTATTTTATACTTCTACTCCCTACATTTAGTTTAGATTACACAATATAGTCGACAAATCAATTATGATGTGTTATTATAAAACTATCGATCCCCGGGGGGACTTCACAAGCGACGCACCTTCACCAGCTTCAAGTGATGAACACATGAATGCATCAGTAATAATAATCCAGTAATATGACACATTATTCTGGTGCTTTAAGTATATTTTGATGAATTCTATTCTATTCTATTCTAGTCAATTCTAATTGTAAAAGTACTGTATTTGTACATTAAGTTAAAATCTTGGTACTTCTTCCAGCATTGGTAAACGAGCATTGTTAAATTATACAAAATATATAACCAAGTAATACAAAGAAGGAAAGGAAATAAAGAAAATAAATAACTAAACAAATTACAATGGACTAAAACAGATAAAATCCTCTGTCAACTGATTAGTAGGGTGTTACTGACTCCTTCTTTGTCATCTCTTGGTAACTGAAAGAACGGCCTGAGTCGAAGTTTGCGTTCTTTATCAGTAAAGAAAAAGCACTTAAATCCTTTGCTAAACTGAAAGAAACAATGCCACAGCAGGAAAACACTGCCGAACGTAAACAGTAGGAAGTTTAGGGGAAGGAAGGAGAAAATGAGAGAAACAATGAATTAATGAATGACAAAAACAAAGGACACAAGACAAACAAAGAGAGGTGATTTCATGAGCTTGTGAAAGACATCCGTGTGATCCCTGGTTTAACTCCGGTTGCGGACGTTTCACTGTCTACCCCATGTTTCCTGTCACCTTTCAACTGTCCACTGTAAAGGGGAAATACCTAAAATACTTTAATCTGCTGCTGCTGCTTTTAACAGTGAATGAATGTAAATAGAGAGTCTCAGAGTTTCAGACTCAAAACAACCATACAAGTTCTTTACACCACTGTCCATTACTGGGGGTTTTTAATTCTCAGAGCAGCTGCAGCTTTCCTTTTGTCATGAAGCTTAACTAATCCATTCCATGGTTTGCTGCAATGTATGAATGAAAAAGTTGTGTGCATGTTGATACATTCCACTCCCACTCTTCAGGTGATAATAATTCAACTGCGTGATTTAATAAACAATTTAACATTTTCACTTCCACACCTTTTTTCATTCATCAGACCTACTGACATTGTCCTCATCACAATCAGATCTGCCTCTAATAGCCTACAATACAATAATGACAATGACAGCCACAGAAACAACACCACCAACCTCCAGCAACAATAGGCTTGCTCATCTTTTATTCAGAAGACGAGGGCACGCGGGCCACTGGCAGCCCAGTTCACACCCCCAGTGAGTGGGCATAATCCAGAGAGGCTGTTTTTACATCAGACAAATTGAAGCTGTATCAGGCCATCCTGCCTTTTTTCCACAGTTTGGTAGAGGACTACGTGGGATGAACCCGCAGCTTAGGATGAGCTGTTTATGCGTGATATTGCTGCAATAAGGTTTATGGGACATCAGAGGCCTATCAGAAATACTACTGTCTCATAATGAAAATGAGCAGAGAAAAGGGGAAGGGAAAAGATAAGGAGGAAATAACAGGACGGCTGCGCGGCAGACAGAGATGGTGCAAGAATTAGAAGACAGGGCGAGGAAAAAGTGAACTCTTCCCTGTTTACATAAATGGCAAAGTGTGTGGAGGTTAGCGTGTGAGAAATGTGACAAGCGTGTTTGTTCAACATGTACACTCTGCTTTCCTTATTAGGCGGGTTGCGTGTCTCAGTGTCCAGCCGATGTGTGTGTTCCAGCGGTCATAGTTTCCAGTTTGATGTATTGAGCCTCTCCATTCTCTTATTTCCTCTCAGCGTCACAGACAGCTGCCCGGAGGCTGCGTACGCTGTCGCCATGGCGACAAGGATGCTGGTTGCCCTCCATGCCTTCCACACCTGTTTGTTACAGAACACGACCAAATAAATCTTTCATGTTAGGCCATAATACCTACCAGGCCAGGGTTACCAGCAGGCCAGAGCAATATACTAATACATTTAAGGTTTGAAATTTGCTCATATTGGATCATGAATTATATCTGATGGCAGTTTTCTTTGTATTAGTGAACATTAAACAGCGGCAAGAGAGCACATGGAACAGGCAACATGGAAAAATTGATGGTGACAAAACCGTGATTGATTTTCTACGATCAGTGATTAACTTTATGGCTTTGGACTGATAGTATTAAGGCATGGTCAAAACAGCATTTAAAAGCGGGAAAAATGTTGCAGCAAAATCAAGGAATTTCACTGGAAGTACCACGATCAGCAGTTGTAGATGTGGTTATACACTATTTCATAAAGTTCCTTTTTGACATGAGGAACAATGACTCCATTCTATCTCTCTGTCAGACCCAAAATTACGAGAAAAGAGAGAGAGTTGGGCAAAGTTCGATTGAATTTATTTTAATTATCTGTTGCAGAACAGTGCAACAGTTGGATCTATGCTGAGAGCTTCTCCAACCACAGTAAACACATGATACAACAGTAACAGTAATAATGTTTTACAATAATACATCATACTAGTTGACACAGCATATGGGAGATTTTTCAAACGCTTACCTACTCGTTTAGTAGGTAGTCAGTTATTTCAACCATTTATCTGTTACTTTTAACTGCTCCCATCCTATAATCATAACCAGAGGCTGAGGGGCAGGGGCAAGAAAATGATGAGGAAACTAGTGGAAAGATGTGACACATTTATGGTGAAACAGCTTTGGTTAAGATCAGCACCCTAGATAGAGGGCACTTGTCACTTGTCTGTCTAGCTGATATAGCTATCACACTCATTTTTTATAACAATGTGGGAATCACTGCCTCTGCTCAGCATTATGTGACCAGGGGCTCATGGGGCAGTAATGAAACAGCAATGCAAAAACAGTCAGAAGGTTATTTAAAAAAAAGTTGCTAAAAAAGTCAAAACAGACCGAAGGAAGCTCTATTTTAGAACAGGAAGCAGAAAACGGAGGAAAAGGAAATGTGTGGATCCCAAGACAACAACGGAGGAAAAGCAGAGGTGCTTCAGAGTGATTTATCGAGGAGGGTGTGAACACTTTCAACCAGTGTGTGGTGAAACAGCAAAGACAGAGAGGGAAGGCCTAGTCAACAACTGAATGACAGCCAGATCACCTCCCACAGGCGGCCATGTGCACCATAAAACAAAGATTCAGAGCACGAGAGCGAGTTCATGGTAAGCAGCAGCATGTGTCAGCAAGTGTGCAAAAACTGTGTGTTTGTCAGAGTTATGTGGGGTATTGGGCAATGTCTGTAGTGTGACTGTATGTGTTTGCGTGTGCATAAATCACATATGGAGTTGCTTATTGTCATCTGGCATCGATTTTGGGAGTGCCTTGATGTCCTAACGATTGCCCTTGTCAGTGATTTCCACCCCTCGCTGCTCTTGTCTTCCCGCTAATGGCATAACGGGAAGACTGTGGTGGTTCTTACTCAATCTGAGCCCCGAAGAGGAAGCCATACATGGCCATACATGTGCAGTACAAGCTGTTGGCTTGTGGGACTGCACAATGTCAAATCCCCTCCAACCCCTCCTCACAAATGCACACATTTTTCTCTCTCAAAAGATGGCACCAGAAACTCTGAGTGGACGCAGCCCTCCGTGTGGTCAGGCCTGTTAGAAGAGACAATGTGGAGTTTTTAGGTTTCGTTTGCTATAGCAGAGACAAAAGGCCTCAATATTAACATAAAATGTATGAATTTGTTTAAGTGTTTGTACTACTGATGAGTGATTGCATGAAAATGTATTCAAATCTTTTTATTGAGTAAAAGCACAGGTCTAGAAATTGGGGAGTAAGATTAAAGTCCAGTGTGTCCATTCAGTGTCACCCAAATCTGCAGTTTCCCTCAGCTTTTCAAGGCATTTTAGCAGTTTTCAGCTAATTGTTTTGGTTTTACATCCCGCAACTTTACTGTTGTGGTTTCCTCTCTGGGTTCACATCATATCCAGACACTGGCAGTATGGCGCTGGCAGCTGTTTTTGCTGACACACCTAGCGGATATTTTCCCTCTGGAGTTGGTTGCGACCAAAGACTGGACTCCGAATGAATGCTCATGTTGCTCCGTATCTGCTGAGTGTGAAGAGATACACCGTCTGCTAAAACGTTCGCCATATCAACTTTATAAGACGATAATACGCTCAGTTCAGGTACAGTTAAGTCAAATACAGTGGTGCATGGTTTTGTTGAAACTGTCTGAGAGACTTGTTGATTTAGCTGTATGATTATCTTGGAGGATGTGGTTTGTGTTCTTTGTAGGCCGGGCACTTATTTAACTTACCGTCATCGATGCAAATAAGTTGTACAAATTCATAGAAACACTTGCCAGTGTTCCTTTTATACTTATTATTTATATTGCTGTTGCTACTGAGCTGCTTCCTAGTTATCTTGGAAAGAGCATTAAAAAGAGCATTCACTGTTTCTTTTCTATGTCTTGCACAGAGAATGTTATTCTGTAAAGCAGTGGCTCCCACTGTGTCGGGGTCCTCCCAAGAAGAGTCACATAATATATCTGAGAGGTTACAAGATAAGTGCGGGGAAGCCGACAAAAGCATGTTTCTGCCTCACAAAATGATGTTTATTTTCTCCATAATTTGACCTCTTCAGGTGTGTAAAAAATATTAAATCAAACAGTAGACATTACTTTGTTTTAAAGGGTCACAAGCTAAAAACTATTTCCCTTTTTAATGTAGAGGAGAAACAAAGTATTGCATCTCACAAAACAGAACTAAATTTAATATAAAACTGTGCTTAAATGCATAAATGGCTAAATGCACCTTTCTCCTATAATGGTAGATATGAAACAAACTGAACCTGAACAGAGGAGGTCAAGAATGCTGAGAGCTGTGCTTCTCTGCCGCCATGAGAGGATCACATGACTGCTCCACGGACACTCAAAGCTTACTCATTGAGGCAGCTCTCCAGTATCTGTTGCCACACGCAGTAGTAACTAATGTTTCTCATTCCTTCTCTGCTATTCATTCACATATGCCTGTCATTCTCTAATTGACTCTTGCTACCTTTTTGCTTCGTTGAAGAAGCCTCAAATGCTCCCATGTTCCCTTTCTCCTCTTGAATTCATAAATCTCACTTCCAGGTTGCCACAAACTCTCAGTCTTTACTATTCTCACATTCCCAGACTATTTAGATATGCACTCTTTCTCCTATATATTACTGTCATTTTTATCTAGAGAAGGAAGAAGCGAGTGCAGCATACCAGCAGCATCCCTTATCTTTATGTTGGGCTTTTCTCATCCTCACCTGATAAATTCATGGCCCCGCTTGGCAGCTTTCCCACATTTAGTTTCACTAACCTCTCCTCCAAGGAAGTGGGGGTTTTGGAGATGCAGTAAGGTTTCTGTCACGCCCTGGATTTGATTTTTATAGGTCACATGTTATGCAAAAAACACAAAGGCACTCATTTGAAAGTCAAAGACAATGCACAGGGAAAGCTTTCTGCTTGCTGAATAAGATAAAGAGCAGTTGAACGGAACAGATCCTCACAACAGCCCGGTTATCAGTGTACTAGGCACATTATCAGACAGCTCAAGGCCACAGGAGACACAGTTTAGGATACAGTTTAAATAACAGTGTATACAGTATTGTTAGCAGTGTGTGCACCAAGGTTTCAGATGTGTGACACACGAGGGTCGAGGCAATGTCCTACAATGCAAAGCGGCGGTGTCCAAACTTCCTTTGGATCTGTTAGAATCACGCAACTGATGACACTTGAATCTGTCCGCTGGTTTGAACTGGCCTCAACCACAACATCCTCTGTTGTAAAAATACATCCTGCACAGTGCTCCAATTACAGAGAATCCTTTGAGTCTCTTGAAACCTTCTGTGCACTTTATTTTTGACTGACATTTACTTTCTTTCTGTTTGTTTTTCACACATTATTGGGCAGTCAAAGTTCCCCCTCAGACTTTGTATATTGTTTAATGCATCATAAAACGGTGCACTTTGTATGTAAGTCAGGCTTATGAAACGTTTACTAACAATGCAACGGAGTAAACTAGCAATAAATGTCTTATTGGCAGAATATTATATTTTACCTTACCTTTTGCAAATTCTTTGGTTTATTGATTATATATAGGGATGAATGTAAATAAACAGTTTAATATAGTTGCAAATTATTTCCTTTACACCTACAAATTTTCTTCCCAAACTTGTTATTTATATTTAATGTTACTGCCATCTTTGATAATTAAAGGTGCAGCTGTAAAATATCTTTACTTGTATATACTTATATTTTATCTTTATCACAATATATTAGAAAAATCTAAGGGTTTTTATTAAATTTTATGCATTTCATTGTCCTTCACTATTTTAATCATACCTCTGTATGCTGTAACTTCTTACAGTTTCATTTTATTCCTGTGACACACTTATGTTTTTAATTATAATAATTATTATTATTAGATGGTACATTATTACCAGATTTTGTATTATTATAATACGGTATCTATAACTCTTCTCTGAGGCTTCCCACCAGATCCTGGCTGCCATTCAGCGACAAGAAGAATCAGTGAGGTCGGACACTAATGTTGGGTGTAGTCTCACTCACAGTCTGCGTTCCAGTTCATCCCCAAGGTGTTAGATGGGGTTGAGGTCAGGGCTGTGCTGGTTAGTCCAGTTCTTCCACAGGGGCACAGAGGCACTGACATGTTCAAACAGGAAAGGGCTTAAAGAACCCAAAGATAATATTGTTTGCTACAAACAAAAAAAAGAGCCTCAGACTAAGGCTGCACACAGGGTATGTAAATACATCCCACTGAGTAAGAGCTCAAACTGTACCTGAACTTTTCTTTCTTTATAGCGCCTCCCTGTGGCTGAAATTGGAAGCAAGCAACAATTTGGATCACAGACATACAGTGTGTGTGTGTTCAGTGTGTGTGAGTAACTCTCACAGTGTGGAAGACAAAAGACAAATACAAGGTTTTTAAAGATTTTTTTTAAATATTATTTTAATACTTTTCTTAAAAAAGATGTTGTACTCCATAATCTGAACAAGATGAATCTATTGACCTCAATGCCTCACTCACCAACATACCAACAGGTTGTTCTGGCTAAAATAAATCAGAGAAAAATAGCAAAGGGAAAACAAAATAAACTCAAAACAATCAAATATGAAAAGGGAAAAGAAATGAATGAAACATTAAAAAAAAAGTGATTATAGAATTGAAAACACTCACAGATCTCTGGGCCAACCTAAGGAAACCCGGAAAACCTCCCGCCTCCAGAAAAACACAATGGCACACGACATCCCAAAACAGTTACCATGGACGATGAAAACATTTTAAAAATAAAAACTAAAAGACATAAAGATGACAAACAAGAACCTATTATACAGACTGAAGAAGCTGTGAGGAAGATAGTGGTGGACGAGATGGCTAAGAAAGACTAAAAACATGTACATGATGAAAGGAAATATTTAAAAAGAGAAGATGTAAGTAATGAAAGAGTTAAGTGCAGATGTTGAACAGCTACAGAATGATGGGGCCTTGTAAAGTAGTGACATAGTGAGTTTGGAACCGCTTTTTGACTATTACAGAGCAAACTGCTGCATAACTTTGAATTTAAAAGGGGGTAAAAGAAAATTAAATAGCAATAAAAACTTAGCCTTTAATATAAAGTGAAAAGATGATGCATTTTACATGTAGAAAATGTGAATGAACTTTCAGCACTCAATAGATTGGTTTTGGCATAGAGTTGAGAAAAAAAACAAACAAAAAGGTATGAGAGAGAATAAGACAGACGAAACAATCCTCTCAATAGAATCATAAAAAAGTTTTTTTTTCTTCTTTACAGTAAATTCTACAAAATCAAAACCAGAGCTCAGAGATGAACACAGAGACGAGCTTAGCTCCCCGAAATCCAAATTCCTCTCATGTTCTTTTTCATTGACTTTTCGTCGTATATAATATATATTCATGTATCTATTTATATATATAATATGTATAATTTGTAGGGTATGATTGTTAGTTTACAGGCCAGAGCGCTAAGGCAAAGGACACACTCTGAAACTTTTAAAATGCCATCGTTCCTTCCTCGTCGCCATCGGATGTTCAGCGCACACACTGAGCATCACCTGAAGCCTCCGCCTCTCCAATTAGTGACCGAGGAGAGAGAATTAGAAGGAAGTGAAGGGAGGAAAGATGTCTTAGAAAAGTGTGTGAATGTGGCCGGGGGTGTTGCGTTCCCACTGTGTCCTGAGAAAACAACCGACTCTCAGATGACCGCTGAACCTGACAAACTAGATCACACCAGCCCACCCCAGTTAAAGTCCAACTTAAAATAATAAAATAAAAAAAAAACGAGAAACGAGATTAGAAGAGAGGAAAAACCAAAAACAAAGTGATCTGTCTGTTTGTAATTTGTTCACCCGTTCCTTTTAAATCCTCTTCTCTCCTCTCAAGACATTAGAGAAAAAGTTTTTTTACTTAATTTCTTAAATTAAATCCTCCTCTTCACCACCATTATTATTTATTTTTTTTAAATGTAAAAGTTCTGTCCCCTCCTTTTCATTCTGTCTTTCTTGTTTTCCTTGAGGGAGCCAACTATCCTATTATTTCACTGTCCGTTTTCGACCTTGAAGACTCGGAACCAACAACCATAAACACCAAGCCAGACACCAAAACGTATCTGAGGTTGGAGGAAAAGAGGGTTGCTTATTTCAATTTCACTTCCCCCCCTCTCATTCACATGACACAAGCCAGCTGTTTCAACTACTGAGAGAAAGGGACAGTTACTATCAAGTTTGTGTATGTGTCTGTGTGTGTGCATTTGTGTGAGCAGCGACCATGTGTATCAGAGCATTGTGTTTTATATATGCATGTTTGTAAATTTGCTTATGTGTGTCTCTAGGTCCTTCTCTCACTCCTATCATCTGCTTTTCCCCTCTCAGAACAGATTCTCTTCGAAGATGGCCATCAGGTCGCTCTGGAAGTTGATGTCAATGGTGTCAGCCATCTGCAAAGGAGAAGAACGAGAAGCCTTAAAGAATGTCCTTAAAAACAGAAAACAAAAATGTGGCGTTTCTGTTGTTATAGTTGAGTGCGTACCGCCTCTCTCCTGCGCCTCTCCTGCTCACGGCGGCGTGCCATCTCCCTCTGCTGGTCGGGAGTGTTCT
>NW_023339729.1:28595687-28601347 GCF_004916995.1 Morone saxatilis | reverse complement strand
GGGGCCTGTGGGGAGTGAGTGGGCGGGGTGGAAGCCGGTGGTGTTGGAGCAAGCGGTGACTGTTGCTCCTGGCGACGGCGGGCATCTTCGTGCGCTCGACGAGCCTGCTCAATGGTGTCCTCGTCGTCACGGCTACGAAACAAATAAATATTACAATATATTAAATGTAAGTAAGAATATCATCAGCTGATATTCATTTTCTGAGAAAAATCTCTTGAATTCATGAAAGACAAGAAAATATGTGATGGTAATAAATCTACTATGATTATTTCCCTCTGATATAGTTGCTCATGCTGCTGGCTTCTGCTGGCTTCTGCTTTCCACATTATACACATTTCTCCATTTTCCTCCAACCTACCGTAGTTTTTCTTGCTCTCTCCTGGCCTGTTCGGCCTGTGCTTTCAGCTGTCTCTCTCTCTCCTCCTTCTCCCTGGCGGCCCGTCTGAACTGTTCGAAGCTGTCGCTGGAGGAGCGCACGGAGGAGGCCGGTGTGGACTGGGACCTCTGAGCCAGGCTGGCCCAAGAACCCATGTTCTTTAACTTCACATCCTGGGAGAAGACAAAGAGAAGCGGGTAGAAAATGGCAGGTTAAATGGAAGGAGAGAAAACAGCCTGAAGGCGTAGTGTAGCTGTAATGTGGCTGAAGACATTATCTTCTCATCTCTGACCCATACACACCTGTGTCTTCTTAGGAGCAATAGGAGTTTTGGGCTCTTGCTTTATTTTGTTGTCTTGCTGAGAGCAGGGGGGTGCTGGGGAGTCTGGGAGGCGGGAAATGGGCCGAGAACCATCCAGTGACTTCAGATCTAATCCTAGGGAAACATAAATGGGGATTAACTACACATATGCAGTGATACTTGCATAAAGTTGACAAATTTAGTCAATTTATTTTTACTACTCAAGATAGAAAGATAAAAAGGATACAACTTACTCTTGTACTCACTGTGTTTGATGTCAGGTTTATGTGAGTCTTGACGCATGGCAGGGCTGAAGGGTGAGGGCGGCAGAACTGGGGACTGGGAAGGCTTCTCTTCTTTGACCCCCACCAGGTTGGACCTCTGCTCCTACAGGCAGACACATATTATATTTATATACAGAGTCTGTTATCAAGAATCAAACACTTAATTAAAATGACAGTTTTGTCAAATGTTTTCAGCATTAAAATTGGTGACTTTTCCTTTTAACATTTGTGTGTCTCTAACCTTTACCTGGCTCAAGATACAGTTATGTTCATAAAGCACATCAGAGTTTTGTTTAGGCACATACAGTCAACACACATACCAAGCATAAAGAAGTAGGTGGATCACTCACATGTTTCTTGGTCTGTGACGGTGACTGCTGTCCCATTGTATGGAACTGAGGCATCTGAGGAGAATGCATCATCAGGGGAGAAGGACTCTCACGCATGCAACCTAGAAAAACAGAAGAAATATTGCAAATACTCATCTGGAATCATCTAATCAAACACCATATTTAGCTAAATGTGCAGTGACACCTACAATATGGTTATGTCTACTTTACTGGTTCCCAAGCCTAAGGGTACATTTTGTAAATGAAAATAATCACACTAAGCATAGTTCTTTTATTTTGAGGTAATTTCAATTACCACTGCAAAGTATCTTGAAGTGTTTTAATTTAATTAATATTTAATGAGAGCAGTTCTACTTGCTGTTTCATGCTTTTAATGGTGGTTTGGTTTTTAAGCAATTGCGGTACTATTTACTTGACTTACAACGCCCAACAGCACCTATTCATTAATAACACGTATTCCTGTTTAGGAATGTGTCCAGATGCAGAGTTTGGGTAACCACTGCCTTGAGTATGTAGCTGTACCTGCTGAGAAGGGCTCTGCTTTGCTGCGTGGTGATGGCTGTTGTTGATGTTGTTGCATCTGTTGTACTTTCTGCTGCAGGGCCACCCCCTTCTGCTGCTGTGACACCGACGTGTGCGTTTGTGGGAACGGCTGCCGCATATGTGCGTGGCCTGAGCTGTGTCTCTGGGTCAGGGGAGGGGTGGGCGTAGTCACAGCCTGCGTATGCATCGAGGGCACCAGTTGAGAGGCGACCTGCGCAGGCGAATGTGTATGCGCGTGTAGCGGCTGCGGCTGTGTGGTGGGTCGAACCTGGAGCGACTGCAAGAAGCTATGAACTTGACTGAGGGAATTGATTTCGGAACTGGTAGGTGTCGGCTCTTCGTCGTCCTCCAGGAGGGCTTGAGGGGGTTGCGCTGAGAGAGTACCCAAAATGCCGTGCGATGGAGGTGAAGGTACGCGTGGGCGGGAGACAGGTTGGGGGAGAGTTAGTGGAAGCGAGGGCTGAAGCTGAGGCGAGGAGGCTGGAGGCAGGGAGGGGAGTGAGGACGGGGGAGGCTGTGTGATTTTTGGAGGAAGTGGTGCTGCTCTGTTGCTAGGTCGTGATGGTTGCTGGGGAAGAGCATTGTGGATCGCTGCAAACAAAACAAGAAGAGAGGGATGGGGAAAGTTAGAAAAGAACAGAATAAAATATAGTTAATATAGTTGTTTTCACTTTCTAGACAAAAAATTTAAGTAAAAATGAAAAACAGACATGGTCGACAGCTGAACTACAGTCCTGAAAACAAAATCCAGAAAATGAATGCTGGGTTGACAGGTTTGTACAATTGAAAAGACGCTCAAAAGAGAGATGATTAATCGGTTGACAAAAACTTAAAGCAGCAATAAAGAAGTTTCATTTTGTGTTGATTCTGGCGGCCTCAAAAGCAGGAGTGTTTCCACAACCTTGTTTAATTGAAATCTTCTCGCTGACGTGGTGTTTGCCTATGTAGATCATATAGGAGGCATCAGTGTGAAATTTAAACTGTTTCATAACTAGTTAAAAATCCCTTATAGTAGAATTAATGTACTACAATTCTGATGATCACAGCTCTTGAAGTAATTTATCAAGCATAAAGTGCAAAACATTTGCCTCTCCTAGGTTCTCAGATGTGAGGATTTTTATCTGCTGAAAATTGGAAATAGTTTAAGATAAAACTTTGCTATCATTCGGTTTTGGATGAAACAAGCTAACTACCTCGCGGGAAAACATGTTTTTAGGGACAAAACAGAAAAATAGTCAAAAGATAAACTGATAATGAAAATAATCATTACTTGCAGGCCTATAATATATCAATATTGTCACATTCATGGCAATTTCTAAAATGAACTACAGAGATGCAAGCTGTGCAAAGTTTGACTGAAATGTACCTGGTGAAGGTAGGATGGGATGTTGGTTTAGGAAAGGGTGCGTCTCAGTGGGCGTCTGTCCAGTGGGTGCGTTTGCATTGAGGAGACCAGACACAATGGGGGCACCGGCAGTAGTAATGGTTGGATTGGGCTCTGTGTTCGACTGTGTCAAGTGAGGGTTCATGAACTGAGCCAGAGGATCAAATCCAGAGCTCAAAAGCTGGGAGGAGTCCAGAGACTGGACAGAGACGTGGACAGGGGGAGGGGGTACAAATGGTGGTTTGGACTGGACCACTTGAGGCTGAATCTGAGGCTGAATCTGAGGCTGAGGAGCGACTGGGCCCGCTACGCTACTGAGGGACTGGTGCGGTCTCTTGGTGTCTTTGTTAGATGAGGTCTTCTTCTGCTGTTTGGGAACCAGCCCTGGAGACAGACAGTATATGAAATATAAGAAGGAAACACAAGAAAAGCTGACATGAGGAAGAAATACAGCTACTGTTTGTCAAAATAAGATATGCTGACAACTGTTGTGGGTATACATTACCATTCTCAGAGTCTTCACTATCAGAGGAGTCGCTGCTATCTGAAGATGAGGATCCTGTCTTCATCTTTGTCACAGTTGTTTCCAGAGACTTCTCTACTGCAACAAAACATACCAATAACATTTACAAACTGATAGACTGAGACAAGACATTTAGCCAGTTTGAAGAACAACATTGGGAAAAATCAGGATTTAACCGTTGGGTTGGGCAAACGTGTAGTGATCCCTTCTTGTTTTGTCTAGGAGCTGTTAGACAGGAGTGACTAGTCTTTTACGCAGCATTTAATTATGAGTGGTTGAACAAGACATTCCTGCAGCAGTACTATGACATCAAGTGTGTGGATCACACAGACAAACAGCTTACCTGACGGCTTTTTCTTCTTCTTGAGGCAGCTGGAGACGTATTTCTCCAACTCTCTCAGCGTGGAGGGCTTCAGAGTCTCAAAGTCAATCTCGATCTCATCTGGATTGGAGTTCTTCAGCGAAGGCTCGCGCGTTTGAATTATATGCACGACGCGGCCCAGTTTGTCCCCGGGCAACTTGTTGATGTCCAGGCTCAGCTGGCGCTTCTCCTCGTACGACATCGGCTTGCCCCTGTCAGTGGACCCACCCCCAAATACATCTAGGGAGGGAAGCATGACAGCAAGTTGATACATGGCCACTGTTAAAGACTCCTTAAAATAAAAAAACATTTAAAAATCAAGCTCAACATATCTCTCACATACATACCCATGTCATCCTCTGCTTCAAGAGAGGCCGAGGGGACCAGAGGGGTTGGCCCAGGCTGAGGTGGCACAGCTGGGCGGCTATTTTTAACTCCTTCTTTCTTACTGTGATTGACAAATGATTAGGTTAGCTCCAGTTAACGCAGCTATAACATCACTTCTCTAATCAATTCTGTAAAAACCTACCCAGGCTTTTTCCTGTCCTTCTTTGCAATGATTAGCTCCTTGCTGCTCTTGTTTTTCTTAGAAGTTTGAAGCACCATAGCAGGAGGGGTCTCCACAAGTTCCTCTGCTCCCATCTTCTTCTTGTGCTTTTCTTTCTTCTTCTCTTTCTCCTTCTCCTTCTTCTCCTTTTCCTTTTCCTTTTCCTTCTCCTTCTCCTTCTCCCTCTCCCTCTCTTTCTTCTTGGGCTTGCTGGCTTGGGGCTGGGAGAGTGCTGCTAACTGTTCATGGACAGCTTTTAGCTAGAGGATACAAACACACACAGTTGTAGTCTTAAGAGATGAAAAGAAAGACAGCGTGCATATGTGTTTCTCCGTGTTTCAGCATTCACCCACGTTCGGTAAAGCTGTTCTGCGTGGCCCACCCACCTGTCGTGTCTCATAAGCCTCCCTCCCCCTTCATTTTCCATCCTCTAACCTGTTCCTGTAACTCAGCCAATCGCTGTTTCCTTTCTTGTTCTGAGTCTCCTCCGGAGGACTCCGATTCGGAGGAACTGGAGCTTTCGTCTTCTGAGACAGCAGAAGGAGGCAGGGCTTGTCGAGTGGAGGGGGCAGGGTGGAGGGCCGATGATGGGGTGGGAACAGGGGCGGGCTCCTCAGGCTCATCAGGCATTTTGGCAAAACGCATCTCAAACACGTCCTGTGAGGACGGAGGACGGCAGGAGAAACTGTGAACTCTACTTGAACCACAAACCAGCACAAACAGTGCCAAAGAGCAATGTTTGCAATGACATTTATAATTATTTTATGAATATACATTTGAAAGATTTCCTTGGAAAACTGAAAACCTGATTGTCACACTGAGAACAGCTGTGTTATTGATACTGTAAACAAACACAGTGAAAGGTGTATGCCACCATCATGCCATGGGGGATATAATAGGTAAATGTGTTTCACACAGGAATAATAAACTAGGGTATTTTGTTAACTTGGAATTGGATCTAAAATGTGACCAGGTAACAGTGCCAGACCAT
>NW_023339729.1:28585737-28595668 GCF_004916995.1 Morone saxatilis | reverse complement strand
GCCAAAAGTATACGGACACTGAACATTACAACTACATGTATCTGTCTCATTCTAAAACAATGGGAACTCTGCTGGGCAGGATTGTGGAATCTGGCTGCAGGGAAAGTTTCGGGAACACACAGATGTCCACATACTTTTGGACATATACAAGGGCATTCCAGAAGTTCAGAAGCCCCAAGTCTTCAGGTTCACTGTGTGACATTAAGCTTGTTTTAATTTAATTAACTGCAAATGTGTTTGTTAATACTGTATGCACCACTAAAGTACAAAATAAATACCTGAATTATTAGCTAATCTTATAGAAGGGCCCCGAGTTAAGTTCTATATTAACTCAGTGGAAGTAAGTTCTAATGATATCATTTTTATAGTAATACTGTATATTGTGCTTAAATGATGCACTTTGTTGAATAAAACAGTGCTTAATCATGTAGATATATAGAGTGGGATAAACAGGCCTCCTCACAGGGCATCTTTATTCATCACTGCTTTACATGTATGATGTGTTAATTACCTGCAGTTTGCGTGCCATGCCAACCACATCGTGGTCTGGGGGATTGTACTTGTAACAGTTGGAGAACATCAACCGGACGTCTGCTGCAAATTCTTGAGCGTCTCTGTACTGTCTGTTGTCCAGCTTTTTCTGAAGGAGACAAACAAATGCACCAGTTTTAAAACTGACCAAACATTGTTGTGTGTTTCTGAGGGAAGAAGGGGTATCTCATCGTATCTCTCGTATTTTAGGTTCTCTTTACAGGTAGCTATTTTGTTAAGTGGTTAAAACAGAAGGAAGGTAGAAAAACATGAAATCAAAAACCAGGTATTACATATTGGTAGCCACACAAGGTCCATTACATGTTGGCCATCAATCCTAATAAAATCACCTTGATGCTGCTGAGATCCATGGGGTGCTTGATGATGTCGTGGTAGTCGTGGAGGCCAAGAGCTTTTACATCAACAGGCTTGTAGAAGGGCCAGGCATATGCTACATGTTTCTTGGACAGCATCTCTCTGACTAGGCGTGCGCAGAAACGCAACTGATCCTGCCGCTTCTGCGTAACTGTCCCTCCCGTCTCCAAACCGCCTCCCAGGTGGTGCTGAGAGTCTGGCTGCAATGCGTCTTTTTTGGGTTGTTTAGATGGCCGACTGCTCTCTCGGCGCGGCCGAGTCTCAGCAGAGACAGGAGGTGATTCACTGAGCTGGTCGTTGGCTGTGGGTGTGGTGGTGTCTGCTTTCCTCTTCTGGCTCTTCCTTTGCTGTTGAAGCGTCAGAGATCAGAGGTTAGAAAATTGTTGTGAAAGCTTGTGATTAATAAGAATGGCGGCTGACTTCTCCTCACCTTGATGAGGGCAGGGGAGCTCTGCAGCATTGGTGCAGGATGGAGGCCTGGGATTGTTGGGACTGGAGGGGGAACAGAGGTCATGCCCTGGGCCAGAACGTCAGGTGTCGAGAGGGGAAATGGAGGTCCCAGATGGGGTGCGTGGGAGGTGGGTGTAGGAGGCACGCGTGGGGGCTGAGGCTGGGCCAGAGGCATGACCAGAGGTTGGGTGAGAGGTTGGGTGAGAGGCTGGGTGAGAGGCTGGGCCAGAGCCAGGATGGGAGGGCCTTGAGGGGTGGGTGCAGCACGGGTCTGTGGATTGATTGAAGGGGACGAGAAGCCTCTTGTGTGTGGGGTGGTGGAGGGGGACGATGAGTCCTGGCCTGAATCCGACTTGCTGATCAGAGCTGGAAGGAAGAATACAACACAAGGTTACAAAGATTAAATCAAGGACAAAGTGTAGTGGGCTGAAGTGAAGATACTGGTATCATATCAAACTAGATGAACTAACGCTTCCATTGGTAGCAACCAGCTTGTCAGAAAGGGGACTAGCAAGGGAAAATACATAGCAAGGGAAAAACTTTCCCGGCCAAGGGATGCCTTGGCCGCTTATCTCAAGATACTGTATCTGATATCTGAGATATCAAATCAGCGCAACAACTGTTATCAACCCAAAGATTGCTGCAACAACTTATACAAGCATGGGGCATTATATACTTCAATCCTAATGTTCTATGCCCTTATACACTCTAAATGTTCAATATTTGAATTGGTGCCTAAATAAAAAACAATGGTTATTATAGATTTATTTATTAAAATTTGACACAGTGCTTGGCTGCATTTCAAATTAATCTTCAGGATCACAGCTTTCAGATGATGTATACCACGCACATGTGGCATATACTGTACATACTGTACATACTGTACTTTCTCCACCTAAAGCTCCCCTAAAAAAAACAACAACCCAGAAATGGGTCTACTGTTAGGGAGGGGTGGAAGAGGTTTAAACCTGTTGGACGGATTATGAAATGACAACATAAGAGCTTGACATTCAACTTGTCACTGCAATGCAACTCATGAACATCCTCATTACAGTCTTTAGAGAATATCGAGAAAACACAATTACAACTTCTGTCATAATGCCAAAACTCCTGTTATTGAAAGGAGGAGGGAGGCTCTTGAGGCAGCCCAAAAAAGTACTATACTGACATTTTAAAGTCCGTATTACATTTGAAACACATACCTGGCTCCCGTCTGCTGCCTCGGCGTCCCTTACTGACCACAGCAATCTCGGTCTCTTCCTGCGGCATCTCTGTGATCTTCTGGAGAAAGTGCTTCTCCAACGCCTCCGCCATTAGAACAATATCATCCCCAGGCTAGACAAAACACATGCACATGTTGAGAAGGAATAACCTCTTTGCACCGATGCTTGCCTTGAATAGGATAATGTGTTGCTTTATCGCCTCAAATTCAGGGAAGTCACATGTAACTAGAACTTAAATGGCCAATGGCTGACCTTGTTGTAGATGTAGCAGTTTGTGAACATTGTGTTGAAGTCTTGGATACACTCCTGGGCATTCCAGTAGTAGTTGTTTTCCAGCCGTTTTTTTATCGTGCCCATGTCCATAGGGGTCTTGATTATCTTATAGTAGTCCTTAAAGGAGAAGGAGAGCAGGTAGAGAGAACTGGATAAGCATCCTTTCTGAATGACAGTAAATGAAGAATCTCTATCATCAGAGGCACCGAACCCTGGCACATTTAAGTCTGTGATATTCCAGATTTTTCTTGTTATCAACAAATCCCATAAAAACTAACAATGAATTGATTCTACTAACATGTATTGTCTGTGTTGCCAGGACCTGAGTTTATTTCTCTCTGCTATAGACCTCTATTGTTGGCAAAAAAAGAAACACACACACACACACACACACACACACAAAAAGATTAAAAACACATCAATAAACCACACCATTGCACTGGCCGACATGTTTTTTTATTGTGATGAAGACGGGCACTTTGGATTATTTAAATCTATTGCATGTGTCGTCCTGCTTCTGTAAATACTAGTGCACCAAATCTATGGACGAAAATAGCCCCCAACAAATACAGTAATTACTGTTTGAGTAATGTTTGCCAACAAACAGTGCCCAGCTGTTTTATGAAATTATATAGCCTTTCTTTGTGATTCAATTGGGGTTGGGGATGAAAGCATTGTGACAATTAAAAAGCAAAGCATTAAGAGAAAAAACATGTTTGATTTTTTGGTCTTTTCATGGGATTTGTTGACAAAAATATAAAATATCGCATGACATAACCTTTAGTAAGACAACACAGCATATGATATATATATATATGTTGAGCATATTAAGTGTATTTGGAGTGGTTTGTGCATTATTTCACTTTCACATTCCTCTTCTGAAAAGCCAAATTCTGCAGCAACGACAATCAACCCCAGGAAGAGTAGCAGTTGTTCTGCTAACAGTTAATGGGGATCCAAATAATGAAATAAGACTGAGACTTATGGCAGAGACTACAAATACTACCGTCCCCGGTGTTTTACAACCTCTACAATTTTCTCCAAAAACGTCAGAAACACGTATAAACATGTGACTCACAGGCAAATTGAGTTTGATGGCATCTACAGGAGCTTGGAAGGGCCATGCAAAGTGATGTTTCCATAATGCCTTCAACACCTCTTTAAGCAGGTACTGAAAAAGAGCAAAATCATACAAAAAAAAATCTATCAAACTTATGTCCAAACACCTGACATGGTTTACATGTATAAACACGTGAAGTGAAATCTCCAAACCTGTAGCTGGTTGGTCTGTCGTTTGGGTTTGGAGGGGTTCCATGTTTCGGGTGGCGGAGGGTTGAAGAGGAGAGGGGGCGGGGCAGAGGGGGGGTTCTGGCTGCTGCCTGCCTCCAGTCCGTCTCCCATCGTGTTGGTGGGTTGCAGTGACTGAGCAGACAGTTTAGGCAGATTGGACCTGGCAGGGGCAGGTAGGACCGGGGGGACCCCCCTCAGGCCATTACACTCCTCACTCGACTCTCTGGGAGGACAATCGACAAGAGCATCATCAACAGCGCTGCCACCACTGTTACCATTACTGTGCTTGTTAAGCCAACTCTGATTCAACTTCCTCAGGATAGGCAGCCAGTATCGTTATCACACCTCGGATCTGAAACCAACACACATTCACTGGGCCTCAATATCAAGCAGTTTCCTTCACTCTCTGTTTCACTGCCAGTCCACTGTGTCTCCAGTTGCTCTAAAACTTCAGCTTCAGTGGCATCGGTACGTGAGAGAAACAACTTGGCAAGGTAGGTGCTTTTTGAGGAAAATAATCAATCTTTGGCATCGTAGCCGCTCTGATAGGAATCAAATTTGTCTTCATTTGTTATTCTCTCCCTAGTTGTAGTTTGTCTTAAGAAAAAAGGGGGGTACATGTGCAAATAAAGAACTATGTACCCACACCAACTACAACCTGTTAAATGTCAAACTCCTAGAATTAATATTGACTCATGGCTTAAGATTGCAGCCTTTACGCCTCACCAGGTAGAGGTGGATTTAATGTAAACAGATTACATATATCTACACTTGTATGAGCCCTGTCCAGCATTTACTTAAGCGATAAGACATTAGATACACTATGTTACTTTCAAAATACAAAACCACTTAATATTCCAGTTTACAGGATGTCATATTGTATTTTATTGACTGACTCAAGTTTCAGAGCTAGTCTGAATCAGCTGATAATATTCCTAACATATGAATATTGTCATTTTATAATGAAAATATTGTACAGGGATAAAAAAGTAAAATCTGAGAAAAACCTTGAGCTCTCTTTTAGACGACCATCCAACAATTACACTTGGCTGCAGCTACTATTGAAGTGAATATTTTTGTGTTGCCAGTGGCAATTTGTGGGTAGGTACTTCAATCACAAACTACACATTAACATGCAATTACCATACTGAATACATCTTATTTATTTATTCACACACAGTTATATCACGCAGCTATAAGGCTGGGTTGTTGGTGCGGTAACAAGGTATTACGCTATACCAGGATATTTAGAAATCCTGAAGGTATGAATTCAAACACTGTCAAATATACAGACGCTCCAACATATTGGCTCTTACACTGTTTATTTGCTGTGCACTCAGTTAGGATTTGAGTGGGTATGTTTGCTCAAAAGATGCCGTGTTTTGCCTCCTAAAATTTGTGGTACTTGACATTGCTGCTGTTAATACTCACCACGGTCTCCCTCTGAGAAGAACGATCGTGCAAGAGGCTGTCCATTCTGGATTAAAAGCTCTCTTTTCGCTGTCTACATTTCCCCTTATAGAACGTGCCATGTGAAAGTACTTTTCTGACTTGCTTAATTCTCCGACTGTCTCATCTCGTCTCCCCTGTGCCACACAGGCTGTGTGTATCTCACTCACTGAGTCGACTCGCAATGCACAGGTTTGACTGGCTGAGCAGCGGCAGTGAGATGATTCTGGGTCGCTAAACCAGTGCTGTAAAGGCTAGAAAGCTGTTAAAACAGAAACGCTCCAGTATGTTACAATGACTTTGGTCACCAGCAGCTCAGATTTTACGCTTTTTAAAATACAAATGCCGCCATATACTGTATACCTCAGTGAAATGTCAGGAGGTATGACGGTATTCAAATATTTACAATTTACAGTTAATGTTAGGTAATGTCGTAGAGTGTGGGGAAATTAAAAATTAGAAATCACATATGCCTCAATTAAAAAACGGTAAAATGTAATAATGTAATTAATAAGCTCATCGGTACATGTATGCAGTGTCCAGTAGGGCTGGGTACCGAACTCTGTACTTTTAAGGGTACGGTCCAAATTATGTGGGTACTACAAAGGAACGATTCACGTAAATGCATTAATGCCACATTTCGGTACTTGGGAGCGCATATGTATGAGAGAATAAGGGAGAGAATAGAGATAAAGAAAGAGAGCACCTGCAGCTTGTTCAAGTCCCAGTGAGTCACAGCATGCAGGCTTTGTAGCACAAAGTGAAAGCTGGCCAGGGCAACACTTCCAGCCGGAGGAAGCACCTGGTCCAACGCAAAATCTACAGGCTGAAGAGTGCAACATCACCATGTTTGATGCCTGAAAAGCCAATTAAGTCCTCTGCAGCAGTCGCAGCTAATGTCAGCTGAGCCCTCCGGGTATGATGAAACTTAAAGTCCGACGTCAACTACTCCATTGGATAAGTTGCTGCTGGAGAGAACGGTCTTGGTTGACAGACAGACCAGAGCGTCTCTCCCTCTCCTCGCGCACCACGCGCAGGCAGGAGTGAGCGGGTTACTATGGTAACGGGGAAGCTCTGCGCTTCAGTCGCTCTCCGACACTTCGTCATGATTACCAATAAGAGGTTACTGGTTGGTTAATATGCCAGTGAAACAGTCACGAATGCGATTGGGAAGATACCCTGGTAAGAGTTGCTCTCCTGATCGAGGCTGTGGTGTGTGGAGGTCGGCAAGAGTGGCATGATTATTATTGATTATTACTGATTATTAATGGTTATTAGTGATTATTAATGATTATTATGTAGCGTTATGTGACATGTCCGAAACAAATCGTATATGAACAGCATACTGTTTACAGGGAAATATTACAATATACAAGCTTTGAGGTAATAAGGACTTTTAACTTATTTTTTACAACTTAAATTACATTTTTGTTATTATAGAGAGCATAGTGTCTAGATAAACTGACAAACAGAAGTTTCTTTCAAACGAGACATTGGCAGATACCTTACATGGTGTAAGGAGACACAAGGGAATAACAATGACTTTCTAAAATGAATGCCAGCATTTTACTTTAGAAACTGAGGCTGAAAAGTGTGGAAAGACCAACATTTGCAATCAGCGAGCTCAACATTTCCATTAATAAGGCCTCAGTAGACCAAATGGTCCATTCTGACACACTTAAATGTTAAGAAGACACATTATTTTCTGCAGACTCACATGTTTGTTGCTGTGCAGCTGTGGTCTAATCCAATTGTGTGATCATATCTCAGTTGGTGAGGCGGCGATTTCCTGAGGTAACACTTTAGTCAGTGACACGCTGTGGGGGCAAGGAAACCACAACACACAGAGAGAAGGCAGAGTGTCACACCTGAGAGAGAGAGACACACGAAGACGCAAGAATTAAAACTCAGGTCAACATGTCACACGTTTGGCTGTTTCCAACGAACGTTAAAATACACTGCCAGGTACATGTTTGTCCATGTTGTGTTGTCCATAAAAGAACCAGTGGTATTTATGCAGAAACAAGCGCTGCATTCCCTCATAACATGTTGGAAATGTGACGTCAGCTGCACCTGATTTTCTAACCACTTCATTCGAGGCAGCATCTTTTTTTTTTTTATTCCTCCTAGGCAATATTTCAATGGGTTCACAGTCAATCCAGAAATGTTCTGTCCAGACTTACACGTAACACACTGTACACAGTTCTTGACCTCGCTTTGATGCCTTGATAAAAAAGGTTTCTGAGCTGTCAAAAAGCCTTCACTTTACTTCCTCTGATGTGTCAAACCCCTGCAGCGCAGTCGTACATCAGCTGCTCTGCAAGCCAGCCCTCACGAATGTGTCTCCTGATTCTGCAGACAATCCAACGTAAGGACAAACAGGACACACATTATAGTCCATTTATAGAGAATGTATTGGTATGTTCTGTATTCCCCAGGGAATTAGACAGTACAACGAGCTATTTGTAAGTAGAACATTATTCCTCTATCGTTTTTATGTGGCGCCTTTCATCGTGTGCGTGTGGAGAATGTGCTGCTATTTTACAGGTTTGTGCTACAGCTTCGGCTGTGATTTACATTTCAGTGACTTTAGACAAACTAGAAAAGAACGTGAGCGCTGCAATCCCTCTTCTCTTATTGACGAACACACTGAACCCTGACCTTGAAAGTTTCTAGATGGCATTCGATAGGGTACGTCCCAGAGCTCAAAGGTCCCTATCTGTCCATGCTCAAACAGAGACAACAGCTTATCTTTTGGGAGCTGACATGTCTGTTCCTTTACGGTCCCTTGATCTCTTCCAACATACACCCAAAATCTTCATTTCAAAGGATGGATTAATGCATCCAAGCATCTGTTTGCTAAATAAATGAATACAATACTTGCAAATGTTGAAAGAGAAATGTCCTTCTCTTGCTACAGGTCCATTTTTCAAGCTTTTCAACAGCCGCAGGTTTGGGGGTCTCTCTCCCTCCAAAACGAAACCAAAACAAACACTGCCGCACCAGAAAACTCCAATGTTGCATTTAGAAGTGGACTGTGCGTGGGAACAAATGTCCTAGTATACTATGTACACAATTATGAGATATTATATGTATATGTATGTATGTATATAAGCTCACAATCTACATTATCATCAATGTATATTAATATAAATTCTAACTCATCAGCAGCCTGTGGTTGAAGCTTTAGGCTTTTAAAAAAATAATAATCCAACTATATTCTGAGAATCCACTCCGACCGTGACACTGCAACAGCATTCACGTTGTGTTGTGTACATAATGCAAAAACAATGTCGTAGCAGAACAAACACAAACACCACACGTCAAGACAGGGAAGCGAATAAAACGCAACAGGACACCTAAATTAAATTATTCTACACAATTTATCAGCCATTTTGCTCCCATTTCGTATCACGTAGCTAAGGTTCTTCAACACCAGCAAGGTAACATTACCAGAAGCAGACGACGCTCAGTGTTACAAAAGAAACAACGTTACTCGTCGCCAAACAACGAGCAAAAACACAACAATTTAGAAGAAAAACTACTTTTTTTTTTGTGGGTTTTCTTTCTTGCACCTTTTCTAACCTTCCGTGTCCACTGAGAGCACGGTGACAGCTCCGCACGCAAACGTCCCTCTACGTGAATACAACTTGCACCGGATTCATATTCTCCAAAATGACGTACGTCGCACTTCCAACACGAGCTGCTGCGCCATCGCGCGCAAACTACGCCGCCGAGAGCACGTAAGTTGCGTCACGAATACGGCCTGCGGGGCTACAAACAAACAGCCTAGCAGCTAACTGGGCTAGCGTGATACCGACCTGCAGCTAACGTGCACCTTGACAGCGCGGGAGTGTCAGACGTCAGGAAAACGACCCCGGCGCGAGTACGGAGGGGAGAAACCCGTGCGACGCGGAATGGGCGCGGTAACGCAAATCCGCGCTAACTTTACCGGGCGGAATAAATGATCTATCTCGTGTACCCGAACCGGTGCAAGGCCTGCGGAGACAGCTCATGCTTCGCTTGCCCCGAAACGCACACTGACAGCGCGCGAAAAACGCCCCCGACGCCCGCTGTGAACGTTTCCCCGTGTCCCCGGCGCTGTACGCTTTCGTTTGATGTGCCAGTGTCACCCACGCAGAAGCGATAAAACGCTATTTTTTTACCTTCTTCAGTCGGGTGTCAAGCGCTCGCAGACCTTCCTCGCCCCAAATCCAGAACAAACAGTCCCGTTCGACGTCGTGACGTCAGACGCACGGTGGGGGCGGGCCGAAGTCTGTCAGCCGAAGTGACACACACACACACACACACACACACACACACACACACACAGCTCCACC
>NW_023339729.1:28575202-28585637 GCF_004916995.1 Morone saxatilis | reverse complement strand
ACACACACAGCTCCACCTCCTCCTCCCGGGGGTAACATCATGCAATACCGTGTAATGATTTCAGCGTTCACCTGTCAACAGGTTGGTGTTTATCGTGATTTACGTCTTTGATCCTGTAAGTCAGTAACTAAACTACCTACCTAAACTCCTCATGTTTTTTATTGCTTTGTTACAATTCACCACAAAAGGTGCGGTGAGGTGATTGAGCGGGTATGAGGAATTCCTAGAGAGTCACAGCACGAGGGAAATGGGAATGGGAAAAGGAATGTTAAAATAAATAAATAAATAGTGCAACAATAAGGCAACAGAGGAAGTAGTGCTCACACAAGCAAAAAAGGGATTGTGAGTGAATTTACAGTTACATTATATTATAATATTATATGTAGGTTGATGGTGTATGCTTGAATGAGCCGATGTACATGAAATGCAGTTCAATCTGTTATTAAGGGATCAGTAATAACTAGATGCCAGTCTTAGTGTTGTAATGTTATTTTTTATTCTGTCCTTTCTGTATACTGTTGCAAACTGCGATTTCCCCACTGTGGGACAAAAAAAGGTTTTCTTATCTTATCTTATCTTAATGTAAAAACAATGATGACACAGAAAGTGCATTAGTAACTAAATACATTTATATTATTCTTTAAACTTTCCATTTTGTGTTTTACAGGATAAAATCGTGTTTATGTTTAATGGACACGTCCTTTACCGGACTGATAGATATTTGTGAATTATAAATAATGTCGGTAGTTTGTGATAGGAGCCATTTCTATATATATTGATCTTCAAAGTGCTTTGCGTCAGAAGGAGTTAAGGAGGGTTTTAAATCCAAGTAAGTTGCCATTAATATAGATCTAATCGCTGCATCAGTGTACAGGAACACACTCCTGAGTTGTAACTCCTCAAGATTCTTCCCCTTTGATTTAAACTCATGCCATCACCGCCAGCTGCAAGCTTAATGTAGTCAAAGTTTAACCCTCGTAGTGCCTACATGTTTGACACACTACTGGTGATTGGTGGTCAGTTAAGCTACAGTTTAAACTCTTCTGGCATTGACTTTAAACATGCAAATTGTCAACAGGAAACAGTGAAACTGTGATTTATTCAACAACTTTATTTCTTACTCAGAGTGAAACAAGTGTTTGTTACATGACTGATACAAATTCTTTATATTCCACATTTATTCTACAGACAGTCCCCTCAATTACCTCACAGCTGTAGAATAAAAAGCCCACCCTGTTACAGATTTTACCAAAAAGGTTGGAAAATCATCCTTTCACCATCGACACTGGCAATGGACAGAATGCTATGGCAATGTGTAACGTTCATAAGAAAAAAAGTACTCTTTTAACCTTACAATACTCAAGATTTCTTAAACAAATTAAACGAAAGGCACAAAAAAAAAGTATTAAAAAGGAATAGTTTGACATTTTGGGAAATACAGGGAGGAGATTAGCTTGGCGTTAAGACTAGAAACAGGGGGGAAATCCATAGCCTAGCTCTCTCCAGTCCAAAAATAAGTCTAAATCTACACCTCCAAAGAGAACTGCTGGGCATACATAAGACAGTTGTAGTGTTTACTAGTTTAACTATTTTTTTTTCACAATTTTCTTATCTAAGTCTTGGTAAGAAAAGTAAGAGTACTTCCCAAAATGTGGAACTGTTCATTTAACAAAACTTAACTTATATAAACTGAAGAGATGAGAAACGGTGGGAGCAGGTGTGTATATTTCTTAATAAGCCTGACAATGAGACTGGATGGGACTGTGGGGGTCACTGACTGGTCCAGACAGATGTTAAGGATGAGAAGTCACACTGGGTGAAAAAGTCATTCATCGCTCTTGTCTTCCTCTTCGACCTCTGCTGCCTCTACTCCTTCCTCTTCCTCGACCTCTGCTACCTCTACTCCTTCCTCCTCCTCCTCCTCTTCCAACTCACCCTGCAATCCCTCTTCGCCAATCTCATCGTGCACCACGTATCCCTCCTCTTCCTCCTCTCCAACTTCAAAACCTTCCTCCTCTTCCTGGTTCCTCTGCTCCTCCTCCATCTTTTCCTCCTCTGCTGCCGCCGCCGATGATGTTGATGCTGCTGCTGATGCTTCAGCCTCGCCCGCCTCTTGGCCAGTCTCTCCTTCAGCCAAAGGCTCATCTTTGACTGGTGCCGCATCTGTCTGGCCGTCTGCTGTCTGGCCGTCTGCTGTCTCACCGTCTGCCGTCTCACCGTCTGCTGTCTCACCGGTCAACTCCAGCTCAGACACGTCCATCGCCATGGAGTCCTCTGGATCCTGGTCGTCTTGGTTACCCGTGAATGGGTTTTCACCCTGACAACAAAAGAATATTTATATGTGTTAATTTGTTTGTCTACGAGTCCCCACGTACATGATCAATTAGACTGAAATCAGCGAGGTTCAAGTCTCTACATATGCATGTCTCAGAGATGGTCTCATCTTTCACTTAAGGCTCGATGATCCACAAGACACATGCAATAAAAACATGGACCTGGCTTCATTTATGTATCCATTATGTGTTTTGTATTTATTCAATCCATTATGAATGATAAAGAGTGTTTCTCCCTGTGGCATTTAAAAACATGAACTGACAAAATATGCACTATATTTTGTCAGGAAGCTCTTTGAGTTATTCAAGTTCCCCCTTTCTAAAACAATACTACTACATACTGCCTTTCACAATAGGAAAGAAAAGAAACTAATAAACATTTTTTCCCCATTTTATTACCTTGATCTCAAATCAAGACGACAGAAGTGATTTATAAATGCAGCAATGAATTACGAACAGATAAGAGCAACAAAGTTTGATGTTATGAAATCAGTGAGGGGTGTATGCTGGTTTCACTTGAACTGTGGTTAAAAGCGTGCCATTACACTGTGACCACAAACTTTTACCCTTATCTATTTGCAAAGTCAATAGCTCAAAAGAGCACTGGTAAATGTGGGACCTTTTTCGTACATGGCACTGTACATACCTTGAGGTAGCTCTCCAGCTTCTTGCCAATGAGTTTGTGGTTGAGGATGCTACGAGCAACTGACAGACTGGCCCTCTTGGACTGCTCCATCATACCCTTGAATCAGAGAGAGAACAGTCCGAAGTCACACATAGGAAGAGTGCAAAACATCATCACAGTCAGTCATTTTTACAGGTACAGTACATTTAGTTTTCTATAGAATCATGCGCTCTGCCATACCTTCCGGTTGTAGTTATGGTCAGGAGACTTGATGTGTTTCTGTATGAGGTGGGGCTGCATGGGGATGAAAAGGTCACACGCTGCACAGTGGGCGGCTTCCACCTTCCTCATGAAGTGCTCCATGCCGAGATCTACACAGACATGAGTAATATTTGCAATGAGTGATCACTTAAATTCTCTCCGTCCTATTTCTTACACACACACACACACACACACACACACACACTGCTGCTTACCCCTGGTGAGGTCCTGCTCTTTGTACACCTGACAGATGGCTGCACTGTGGTTTTCCAACTGCCCAACTCTCTGTTCTGTCTTCTTAAACTTGTTCTGCAAATACTCCTGCAAAAGCAAAACCAGTTTTTATTAGTTACACTTTATATAACAGCTTGTTTTAGTGTTTTTTTTTTTTTTACAAAACCAATAACCAGGATTGGACAGACCGTTTAAACCAGCAGTTTATGCCTTTGTAAGCAGCTCTAGTCTCCTTAAATATTATAATAAGTTATAATGAATAACTGATTGTTTCCTTTTAGTAGGGCTTATGTGTAACATCTCTTAAACAAGAGGGGGCTCTGTAATCATGAGGCCCAATTCTAACGTAACGAAAACACAAACATTCTTATTTTCAGCTCATCATACGCTATTGAAAACGTACCTATGAATATTGTATTCATTTCTACCAATAGATCTTCCTAAATATTAATGTTGGACCTTTATAATATTGTGCAAATCAATACAATAACCTGTCAGTGAGTGTTAAAAAT
The DNA here is from genome assembly GCF_004916995.1 of Morone saxatilis. Taxonomy (NCBI): domain Eukaryota; kingdom Metazoa; phylum Chordata; class Actinopteri; family Moronidae; genus Morone; species Morone saxatilis. The sequence goes on along the minus strand of NW_023339729.1, from coordinate 28,581,672 downwards.
ATTAAAATTCACAAAAAGGTATTTAAAAAAAAAAAAAAAAACCTGGGTACAACCTGCACAGCCCTTGAGATTTAACCCTAAATGCTAAAAAGCAATCTGTCCAAAAGCATATGGCTGACAATATGTGTTCTCCTGATTTGCAATTCAAGTGATGGAAAACATGAATCACTTTATGCATCGACAGCAGACTGTGTACTGTTTGACAAATCTCAGTCACCTGTAGAAAGTCTGTAGTGGGCTTGGACAGTTGGCTGGACAGGAACTTAAAGTGGTCCTTGTGGAAGCGACTGTCGAGATGCGTTTCCATTTCCTCCTTGTAGAACGAACGGAACTTGCAGACTGAGCATGCAAACATCACCCTGAAAACAAGCACAGTGTGATGAAAAGTGGATGAACCCGTCTGATTAGAAATAATCCAAAGTACTCCACAATCAAGTGAAGGCAACAAAACAATGGATGTACTTTCAAAAAGGTGAAAACAAAGGCAATCTCTCAGAAACAATAAGAAAGAAAGCAAATAACAGAGATGATGGTAGTAATAGTGAAGTAGTAAATCTTGAGCCAAGGGTCAGGGGGTATATTCTCTCACCTTTCCAGGAAGCCCCTCCTCTTCCTCATTTTGGGGTGCTTGTCTTGACCTTGGGTTGGGGTCTGTTTGCCCTGTGGAGTCTTCTTCTCCTCTTGTTTGGGTGAAGCTAAGCATAAGCACAACAGCAGATGTGAGGCATGTAAACATTTCCCTGGGAGGCCAATAGTTGATGTAGAACAACAAAGCATAGCGTGATCAGTGCGGAGCAACTGTAGATAAGCTGACCTTTATCTCCATCTGCAGTAGGTTTTGTCTCCTGTGAAGAAAAATATCCCATTAGTCATTTTAGTAGGAAAAGGGAGCTGATAACTTGTAACGGGTTACATTTTTATTTAGGAATAAAAAGTGATATTTGGATTCTTCTGTCCAAGCTCCATAGCCCGTGCTATAGTCCAGCTCAGACCTATTATCCCTTCAATATACCTGACATAAAGTCAACACATTCTCTGCCATTAACCAACAGTTGAAATCAGCACCTCCACTCTAAATAAAAGCCACTGTGAGGCCCGTTTACAGAAAAACACACAGGACAGTGTGTTCATTTTAGCCTTGTTTGACAGTACTTGGGTGAGGGAGTCTCGTAGGCAACAAACCTGTTAACGTTAAATAACAATGTAATCTCTTAGTCATTTGCATTGCCTTTGAAATAATAGTGATTAATGACATTTGAAGAGATATTGTGTTGTTTAATTAAATGAAGTGGTTCAGTGGTTTAATAATGGGGTAAATGAATACTATAGGGGGAAACATTTAAAACTTTATAGCTCCTGTCAAACAAGCCTGATCTACTCACCGCAGCCGCAGTCTTTGATTCACTGTCGTCACCATTTTTCTCAGCTTTCTCTATCGAAACAAAGCATGTCAACATCAGGGCAAGGTAGACATACAACAGTTGTTTGCCAAGTAGTGCTTGCTCAATAAAGTACCTGGGGTAGCTTCTGAGCCTGCACTTTCTGTCTTGTTCATCTTTGACTCTGGCTCATCAGCGGCTGTAAGTGTCTGCTTTCTCTTCTTCTGGACATCACGCTGTGGTTTCACCTGCTACAGTCGAAAAAAATCTATTTGCACTCACAAATGCATTTTCTGACAAAAACCTATGGACAACCAAAACTTATCAAGACATCAGTGAACTCTAGACTTCATGCTTGTCAAACCCAATTAGCACATTTGACATGTCTTCCTTCTCTGGGCATTCCCACATCAATAATGTTAGCCTTATCTTAACGCAACCCAGGATTGGGACAAACGAAAACAATAAAAAATAAAATAAAATCCACAAAGTGAAACCATTCAACACCCCCACAGGTAAACAAGACAAAGAATTGGGCAGGGAGAGATGTCACTTGCCTTTACTGTACAAAAAGGGCAGTTCCATTGGGGCATTTCTGACCACATTAAATAAGGGCTGGGCGGAGTTAGAGGGGCAAGTGATGTGTCAAATGTGTCTGGGATGATTTGTGACAAATATCTTTAAATGGCACATAGCAGGCACTAGCACTTTAGGCTTCACTTGCCAGTTGGTTGAGAATAAAAAAAGGAGGGAATCAGAAAGGGCTTAACTTTTGCCCAGTGTCTGAGGAGGCCTTATTTGGCTGGAGGTACTTACTTTGTTGAGGGGTCTTTTGCGGCCTCGCTGGCGGCCAGCCCGTGGGCCCCCTCCAAAATGCCTCCCAGGAAAGTCGTGAGGCCCTTGAATGGAACCCTGATGGAAGCCCCCACTCTCAGGGTACATGCGGTTGGACAGGAGGGATGGGAGCTTGCCTCTACCACCTCCTGGAGAGTGGCCGCGGTGGGACTGGCCACCACTACCACTTCCCCGCCCACCTCCGCCTAATGGAGTGGGGTCAGACCTGCGGCTTCCAAAACCTCCTCCAGCTCCTCGACCCCCGGCACTTCCACCCCTTCTGGGGGAACGTCGGCCAGCTCCAGCCCATCCTCCACCTCCAGAACCTCCTCCTCCTCCCTGGCCACTGCTGAAGGACTCCCTCATATTCTGTCGCATTTTAGCGACTCCATAGGAAGAGGAGGGGCTGTCAAAGCCTCCTCCTCCCCCTAGCCCAATTCCCCCTCCGAAGCCCGAGCCTCCTCGCTGACCCAACAGCATGTTGTCCCCACGGCCATCGCCATACCCATAGCTACTGCCGCCAGATCTGTAGAGATCTCGGGAGGAGGTGAGAGCGGAGGTGCGCGAGTCGAATGACTCGTACTGGTCATACCTGCGGGAGGGAGGGAGGGAGAGGGTTGATAGAGAAGAGCAGAGAGCAGGGGAGGCAGGGAGGGCAGTCAGGTTTGGATTTCTCCACCTGCTTTTCCTTCTCCTCCATGGTCTCGCTTTCTCCATTTGTTTTCTTGTCACTCCCAGCTTTATTTCAGAAACCACATTAGATCAGAAATTGATGATCCAAAACAAGTTAACACTTCGCTTGTGGTCTTTTATAATACAGTAATGATTTTTCTCTTATAAAGTTTACAGAAGCTCATCCAACCACATTCTCTGTTGGAGGTCAAACAGTATCCTGCAGATTAGGGAAAATGCAGTTTCTCAGGCTGTGAAACCTTGAACAGACATAAGCGTGGTCCATCGGAACCAGTGATGTCTTGAGACAGGTGTAAGAAGCGAAATATCCTGGGAAGTGACTGTATTATGGTAAATACTGAAGAAAGGGGATGAAACATAGATTGGGCTTTTTTTGTCCGTGAGTGTTTTTTGCAGATACAGCAGGCAACCTTCAATTAACAGTTCGGCTTGAAACGTAATATCAAGCTAACACCTGTAAACTCATCTCTCTTGCATAACCTAAAGCCAGAATACAGGGTTAGGTCACATGGAGGATGAGAGAAACAAAGTGTGGGAACAAATAAAAACAAAGTCAAAACAAAGGCAATGTTTCAGGGCGTGCTGGGTATCGATGGACTGGCTTTATGTGCGAGGATGTCAATCTGTTACAAATGGAGAGGTTGGTCTACAATTGCACCTCCAGTGAGTGGCCATGCATTTTCAAGATGTCTACTCAACATTTTCTTCCCAGCAATCAGACAAACCACAACGTAGCAAATGGGGAGCAATGGAAGCGTCCTCAGATGCTGAGGCATTCAGATGCAACCTCCCACCGTTTTCATCCCTAACAAGAATTGAAGCATACACACTGGGCTTGTTCGAGATGACCTGTCCAGAATCTATCACTGGCGATCGCCGCACCATGCATGCCGGTTAGATTTGTGTCCGACTTGATGCCAACTTGCTCTGACGTTGTACACACACACACACACGGGCCAACAATAACCTCACGAGATCAAGGTGTCCGCAGTTTTTTAAGCACCTGCTCTCCACCGACTGCAAGACCCAGCTGGCTGATCAAAGAACTGATTGGCTCTTAGTTTTGACAAAACCACATTTTCCTAATTTTCTGTGTGATTTTAATATTTCACTCTAGCTTGCAGGCTGTTTCGTGTCTCATGTTGTGCAATGAATGAATTCTAATTCTTATTCATCATAATCTTTTGTGATTGATAATGATAAAGGTAATTTATATATCTGAACCTGGTCTGCTAACTACAGGTAGGCTACAGATGACTTTCTGTATACTCTTTGAAGGCCGGTAGAAACTGTCCAACTTGACTGCAGCTACCGTCTGATCTTGTCGACTTTACAAGCAAAACGCAGTTCATCTCGAACGAGCCTATTTTCACCAAGGTTGAGTGTAAAGTGTAAATAAATGCCATAGCAGGCTAATACAGCCAAATTTACTCTAGCAACCCGACCAGTATAAGAGCTGAGTTTCCAACCACATTGGCATGGTCTCGTTTATTTAACAGAACTGTGCCCAAACTAGGACAATACCCGTTTCACATTTAAATTACCAGTAGCATTAGAAGGCCTAAGCATCTTTTTATATCACAGCAAAATCTAAAAACAAGATATTTGCTGAGATACTTGAATCTAAAAACAAGTTCAATTGAACTGGTTGGATAATGTATACGCATGAGGCAACATTCAGAGACAATGTCCTTAACCAACCACATGCCACATTGAGATGCTAGTACAAATAATGAATTACACTACTGGTAAATGTAATACTTGCACTGGCATGGATGTGTGGTAGTGGACTGATGAAGACAGTATGGAACAGAAAGGGGGAAAAATATTACCTGTCACCTCGGGAGCTTTTCAAACCCCCCTCCAACTGAGTGAGCATGTCCAGGCGTTGATTGATCTTGGCAATGACTGCATCTGCGTGTGTGCCGGTGGATGAGAGCAGGGACGATCCTGAAAGACCTCTCTTCATGTGGCCTCCTCCTCCTCCTCCTCCATAGCCCCCGAGCCCAGACATCGAGTCCTTATAACCTCCCCCATACAGGTCAAAGCCACCAGAACCTAATACAGTGAGGAATTAAAAGTATTAATATGACCACACTCAGCACCCTTACTATACTAATAGATAGTGAAAGCACTACTCATTTAATTAAGGTCTGCCTGAAGGAACATTTAATTACCAATCCAGATGATACAATTTATTTTATTAGTTACATTTAGGGAATGTTAATCTACGCATCGATACTGTGATGTTCAACTAAATATTATTAATGTTTAGCTGTGCAGAAAATTACTGTTCTGATTTGGACAATATGCTTTGGTTTGTTTAAAAATCTTTGTGTAGGAGGAAACCCTGCAATCAGCCATGAAGTGTGGGTGTCTGTGCGTCAGTATGCAGTGCAAGAGTGTGTGCACTCATTTCCTCACCTCTGCTGCCTGATCCTCCTCCTCCTCCTCCTCCTCCTCCTCCCCAACTGGAGTAACCTACAAAAAGGACAGAATACATTGGCATGAGCGAACTGAAATTGATGAAGCTTGATATTCAAACTTAAAGCGCAAAGACATGTGGTTACCAGTAAGACCATATAACTGTGTAGTTACTCAGCCAGGTACTAATTTGTCAAAAAGAATATAAAAAAGGAAAAATCCCCTGGACTTGTAGGTTGAATCTAAATAAAACCGTGTTCAACTCTTCCAGCAGCCAGTCGTTTTCTTTATATTCTTCTCAATGAACGAATCCTTCAGCTTTATGTTTTACTGGCTCAACTTAGTGGAAATAAGGACATTCACAACAACGTTTGCGAGGCTTTGAAAAGCATTTTGTTGAGGCGGCCATTTTATTAACTAGACTTTAAAAGTCGCTTATTCCCACACTGACTCCATTTTAATTGAATTGACCTGCTAACTTGGGCAAAGCATTGAACTTAACACACCCTGCAACCGAAACAATGGGCCTCACAGCCCGCTGCCTTAGCATATCAGCAAATAAACAGCCCGTATAGCTACGTTTTGTTAACATTAGCCAGCTAACGGGGCCTGATATGTTCACGCCGAGATGAATGTGTTAATCTAACACATCAGTTACTCGTTACCTCAGCAGATATGGTACCATTACTAAGCAGTTAGCTGACGCTGCTTTGTTTCAAGCTACAGCCGGCTGTGGGTTGCGTTGTTGCTATAGGTATCTGCACCCACATGTCGGGGTATATAACGACATATATACGTATGTAGAGTTATATATAGCCAGTGTGTGTTTACCGGAACCGTAGCCTCTGCTGTCCATGGTTATATTAGTGCGCTGTCCGGGCAATTCCGATCGAAATAAGCAGCGGTAGCTCCAGCACCTTGACGCGGGGAGTATCGCTCTTTCACAGCGGCGAGATGGATCGACTCCGTGAGGTCCGACGCGACAAGAAAATCACGTGACCACCAAGGCCTCGTTGCGTCATACGTAATTGGGACGTATTCCACCTACGTATCATTGGAAGTGTAACATAGATAGATAGATAGATAGATAGATAGATAGACTTTATTAATCCCTGAAGGTAAATTGGGTCGTCATAGCAG
>NW_023339729.1:28570483-28575102 GCF_004916995.1 Morone saxatilis | reverse complement strand
TCGGACCTCTGGCACTGTCATAAGAATAAGGAACCACCTTGCCGACAGGTTCTCTGTTTACGCTGTTTCTCTTTTTTTTCTTTTTCTTTTTTACTCAGATATGGAACAAAAGAATTTAAAGCTTTTAATAGGAAAAAAATCTGTAAATGTGTTTAAGTATGTAAAGCTTGAAACATCAATAAACACATTTGTTAAAAAAAAAAGTACTTTACTCTTGTGTGATTTTTTTGTGTGATTTGTATATTTTTGTATGATTGTATATTTTAAGTACCATGCACCAAGACAAATTCGTCGTATGTGTAAAAACCTACCTGGCAATAAATCTGATTCTGATTCTGATGAGGAAAACGAAGCTTCCCCTTGCACTGAATGGTTCTCTGTCAACACTCTTTGTGCATTGTGAGAGCACATAATGAAAGATAAAATAAGATGTTCATTTTATTGATGTTCCAAGCAGCACAGGGGAAATATAGTGCAAAGAGTAGAGAAAATATAATAATAAAATAAAAGTATAATGTAACTTATATTATTACCTACATTTATTAGTATAAGTTACACTACTAGTTACTAGGGACAGTAATATTATTACTAGCAATTAGTTATTGCCTAACACTGGGTTGCAAAAATGTAGGGAGGGATAGTGGATCAGTCAGATAAAGTCAGCACAGTGTTAGTCAGTCTATAAACAACCAATACATCCAATTAATGTTTAAAGGATTAGCCTACATTAACTAACTGAAATTACCACCAATGAACTGAATGGAAATCTCCCACATTAAAAGTTCCCATCAAAATAACTTTGTCTGATGTATATTTTTAAAAGCTTACTAAATGTTTTTGTTTTAGGCTCCACAGAAGTTGAGAAGCTATTCATGTCAATTGTTCCAGTGTGTCTGTTGAATAGATTTGCAACTCCTGTAGAATGAGAAGGGTTCCCTAAAGCAAAAAATATATATTTTTATCTCTAACATTCAAGAAATAAAAAAAAAACATTGAGGTATAATCCTCACACCAGACAATAGAAAATCAACCTGTAACAGTCAAGTGAGGAAATCAATGTTTTTAGTCATAGAATGAAATAAAAACATCTAATACTAGAATGTTCAGTCATGCTTCTTGTGTTATGTAGATAATTAACAGCAACAAATTAACACAAAAAACCCCACATAAAATAATGAAAATCCAAAAGTTTATGCCCTTCAGTGGTAAATAGCACTTAAGTTAACTTCCGCTGTAAACTAACATTTTGTGAGTTTACAGTAATGGAGGAAAAAATCAGTTTAAGAAATCAGTTTGTTGTAATTTGGTTTTATTGTAGATATTACAATTAAAATGTCATAGTACAAGACGTACAGTAATGCAAATAAATGGATATGTTATGTAGGGGAGGAAGAAAGCAAAGAGGCTTGTTCAAAGTTATCTCCAGTACATAAAATAATATGAAATTCAATCAACTGTAAATATATCAAACATTATTATTCGACAAACAAGAAAAAAATACTACTAATAAGCAATAACAAGAAAAGTATGCAAGTGAAACATATAAAATATAACAAAAAAATGTAATCTTTTCATGAAAACTGTTATAATGCAAAGCTGATTTGCTTTTTAATTACAGCAGCAATATGCAACAAATTTGTTTCCCAGGAAATTATCTAGAGCATCTGACCAACATCAGCATTATTAACATGCATTAGGTCTTCATGAACGGATGTGTGAATTAGATAAGAGCCAACCCACAGCGGTTGCTAAGGCAAGAAGCAGATATATGGGTAAATGTTCATATCTTTTTGTGTCGTCAGGCTTAGCTGAATCACGTACTCTGAGTTAAGAGGTGCCTTTGCAGTGCTCAGATCTTGTCTTGCCAACTTGAATATAAATGATCAAGACAGATATTTTATCACACACATCTAAACTCTAAGCTGATATTTACACAGTGTCTTCCTGCTGCACTGCTGCTGCTTCTGTCTGTGCTGCAGGATTCATGTCCACAGGTGCGAGGCTGTCATACAGGGGGTCCATCTGAAGGGCAGAGAAAGTAGATGACAGAGGGAACACGCACATGAACATACACACAAACAGTCATTTCTAGGTCGCAGGTTTTGTACTCACCTGGCCAGTTTGTGCTTTGTCACTTGGCTCAGCAGCAGTTTTCTTCTTACTGGACTTTATTCGTCTATATAATATAAATTACTAACGTTAAAAAAACATACCTATTAAGACAACAAGAAGAGTCTAAATAAAGGACATGAATGTACAAAAATAGAAATGTCAGACTTTCAAGTCTTTTACCTCATGATCAGGTAGAGGAGAAATACAGCAAGTGGGGTCGTTGACAAAAAAACCAATTTTACTGCATTCAGTATTCCTATTTCCTTTACAACTGGAGAGAGATTGATATAAGAGATATAAGTTACCAGTGTAGCATATTTCAAAACAATAAAAAAGAAGACACAGAAAGGTATGTTGTAGGTTTTGGCCCTGTACTTAAATCATAATGTCCACAGTCCTCAGGACGGAAGTGTCTGCTACTTTTCATGAGTCTTTTCTTTCCTTATTTAAACGAGGTGTCACAACAAGCTATTATCATGTAACAGAGTACTTAAAACCTGAGACATTTTCTTCAGTTTCAACGGTATCACCCAACAACTGTCAAAACTCAAAGCCATACTCACCATTGACAGTGAGAGTTTCTATGGGGGAGCTGATGTTGTTGTGGGTTTTGACAGCACAGGAGTAGTTTCCTGCATGCTGACTGCTGACTGGGTCTAGAACCAGGTGTTTGTTCTGGTTCTCTGGCAGGGTCAGAGGTCGACCATTCAGGTACCAGATGAATTTTGTGTCGTCAGTCAGAGGACAGCTGGTACTGCAGGTCAGTGTGACTCTCTGACCCTCTGTCACCACTGCAGAAGGAGTAAACTTCACTTCCAGACCTGAAAGATGGTTAGATTAACAAAAAAGAGACATTGTTTAAGCTTGTGTATGTCAACTGGATAAAGTAGATGTCTGATATTTCAGAGAACATACAATATGCATGAGATATTTAATAAATGAATAGAAAAAGCAGAATGCAGGGCTCCTACACAGGGCTAAAGGTTCAGGCAAACTTTTAAAAGTTAATTTGATATGCTAAAATTTAAAATTGGACAATGGATCAGGTTGTGTACTTGTGTCCATCAAATATGTCTAAAATGTCAACACTGATCTGGATTTGCCAAAACAATTATGGATTTTATGAATCCAGGGTTAAAGCTACATAATTCTATGAAAACTGTAGATTAAAACGTTTTTGGACTCTCTACAGTAACTTGCAATGTATATAGATTAGTCTGAGGCACAGCTGTCATGGGAATACAAGAAGCATAAACATTTTCATCTGTGATGCAAGTATTATCTGATTAAGCACAAAACAGACGTTTAAGATTAATGAGTTCACTCTGCTGACAGCTGTTATTACATGGAGAGGGTGAAAGAAATTCCCTATTGAAAGATATTAAGTTAAAGCACTACCTGTGACAACTAAAGTCACTCCAGGCAAATCAGACTGTTCCCATTGTTTGTAATATTGCTGGAGTCTGAATGAGTATTCTGCTGAGTCATTCTTCTTCACGTTATTGATACCCAGGATGTGAGAAATCTTCATGTCATAATACTCCACATTTTTCAGCTCCTCGGCATCCTCATTACTTCTTTTTTTTATATACCAAGACGGTTGCGGCTGGTTGTTGCGATAAGAATATTCACTTGAAATGTTCACCGAAGAGCCTTGTAGAGCACAGATTCTCCTGCTGACGTAATTCACACTCAAACAGTTGTCATCTTCAGCACCTGAAATACAGATTAGAGACTTTTAGCAACAGCTTCATTTACTTACATAAATCTCAAAGAAAGCTTCCGAAATTAATTCCATTTCTGAGATTTCAGGGCGACATAAAGAATGGCCATAAGAGGCCAGTCAGTGTCAGCTTGAATTTTTCTATCAGAGCTATTGCATTTTATTGTAAGGGGTTTTTTGTCCACCCCCCATAGTGTTTAAACAATTTAATTTAAGAACAAATTAGCTTAAAAAATACCATAAGATGGTTTATACTCACAATCTTCACCAGAGTGCAGATCTTCATGGCCTTTTACTGCACAGGAGTAGATCTCAGAATGAGACTGGAAAAGTGTAATATCTTGATTCTCACAGTGACGGTTTAACACTCTGTTCCAGTACCACCTATAGGCAGTATGAGGGTCAGCCATAGGACAGCTGGTGTTACAAGTCAGTATAATACGGTCCTTCAACTTGGTCTTTTGAACATGTACTTCTGTTGGGAGATGCCAAATAAATGTTTCATCAGTTACTTTGATTTATATAGGGATGAGAGTTAGTTAGTGTGTGTGTGTGTGTGTGTGTGTGTGTGTGTGTGTGTTCGTTTGTGGAAACTTAACCTGTTGGATATGTGATGGAGCAGGGCTCATCCTCTGATGTCTGCTTATAAGAACACATTCTCCCTTTAGCATAGGTCACAGTAAAGCAGGTTGATGTGACAGAATCTGGACAAAAAAAATCCCCAAAGTATTCAGTATTTTGATTGTTCGTCTTGATAATAGTCTGTCATAAGATTTATCAACTT
>NW_023339729.1:28563097-28570383 GCF_004916995.1 Morone saxatilis | reverse complement strand
AGCTGAGCAGAGCAGATCCACTGATGAACCTTTTAAGGCACAGATGTTTGTTTGTCCCTGAACCCCTTTAACAGAAAATGTTATTAGCTGGACAGATTTATACTTGTATATTAATCATGACAGTATGTTATACAGTAAATTAAGACAATTTTAGGGCCTTTTTACAGTTGTTTATGTTATTATATAATCTATAATCTTCAAAGCTGATATGCAATGGTTTCTTTAATCTTTGTCTCTTCTTTTTTCCTCTAAAACTGTAGTCAGCTTAGTTTTCCACAATTTAACTCCAACGCTTATGTAAAATATAATTTATTTATTTTAATATAATTAATTATATAATGGATAATTATATAATAACACATATCATTGTTATAGTTAAGCATTAAGGGATAAATAATGAATCATACCTGAGATGTACAGGATGAAACCCATAAACACACATCCAGCTTCTGCAACCAACATGGCTGCTGTAGTCCTCCACTTTCTAATCAGAAACAGTATTTGTATCAGCCTTTTCGGAAATGGCTATGTTATATAATATTGTTAAAATGTAACTCCTCGGTCAAAACTGACGTCTTGATGAAGTGAAGAATGAAAAAGACAGAGGGGATTGGTGATCTGTTGTGGACAAACAGCATGTAGCTCTGACGTCAAAATGACTCTTTCTTCCTCTTTCAGAGATCAACTGATTCTGAAGGTTAACTGTCTCTGAAAACATTTACTTACTATCTCATTGCCATGCATCTTATTTTTGTATCTCTTCATCTATCCTTTTCTTACATTTTATTCCCTTGTTGACATTTTTACAGTGTATTGCAAAAATATTCAACTGTGGCATGAACTGTGTCAATGTTTTTAGAGTGAGCGAACAGTGATGTGAAGCTGCAAGTGATGAAAGGTTTATCTGTGTTTTGTGGGGCAGAAAAAAGAGAGGAGGAAGCTGTGGGTGTTACCTCACTTATCTTTTAATACATAATCTGTTTGTTGTCCTGTTGGTTCTACATCAGTTTAATAAGCTCAATTATATATTTCCTCTGAGAAATACCCCAAGCAGAACAAAACTATTTGGAGAAATTTAAAGTTCTTCTTAATGCAAAGTAGAAACTTATGGTCAAACATATCCACAAACAATACAAATCATCTTAAAATTAGATCAAAGTATCAAAAGAATTTATGTGAATAAGTCACAAATATTAATATTTGTCCAGAATACCAATTCAAAATACAATGAGTTAGAGAAAACATGAGAAATGATGAAACACCATGACAACAAATGTGCAAGTCAAAAAAAGAAAAGAAGAAAGAAATTAATCATTTAACTCTTACTTTTGTACTTTTTGTAAATGTTGCTCAAAATAGAAATTGTTGTAACAATTATAAAGAACACACGTTAGTAAAGTTTTAGAGTTACAAAATGTCTGAGTTTTTCTATCTTTCCAATTATATACATGTATGGCCTCATTCTTTATGTTCTGACATTTTTAAGAAAAGACCCTCCCGATCTCCTAGTACATCTCCACAGCCGCAAATGGCAAATGTGGACATATTTCCTTTCCGTGCAGCTGTTGCTTTCAGCTGTGGCTTCATATTCAACCACATAGCATGTACAACACCAATATGTTCCTGTTTGAACCAGAATTTCACATGCTAAGTCACACTCTTCAGTAAAATCAGTATTTTGCTGCGATAGTTTTAAACCAAAGAGTTCATTTCTGGTTTAAAGAGGTTTAAATAAATAAAAACACTTATGCTTGACAGCAGATTAAAACAAGGTAGAAACTAGACTCATCTTAGAAAACAATATGTGCAAAGGATGAGCAAAAAAGGATTTATCTGAACAAAAGTCTCTTTTACACTCACAAAGCTAAAAATTAAAGTGCACAATAAAACTTGGTGCAGCTGTATCTTTGTTTTCAAAAGCCCAATAATATTTATCACTATTTAAAGTTTCTACTTATTTATTGAAATAACAGACTGCAAAGATTCAAATAACCAAAATTATTGGCTCTACAGTACAGGCCCACACACCTTGTCACACTTCCTTGTATTACATAAATTAATAAATACAAATACATAATTTTACATGATGCATTATCTCCTCATAAATTACAATTTAAACATACAATGTTTAAATACATACAATTTACATACAATTTAAACATAGTGTTATATATTTTTATTATGAAGACGTAATATCTTGAATGTGTGGAAACAGATACAATCTGTGTTGGACGTTGCAACATAACTAAATAGGTTGTGGTCTGGAGGCTGTGCAGCTCTTTTAATTACAGCGACTGAGGCATTCAGTGGAAAGTGATGAACTAATGAGATATACATGGATATCCGTGCACAATCAACAGTGTTTCTGATATCGAAGCTGCATCCTGTGGAAATGTTTTTTTTTTTTTGCCACTTGGGAACTGCAGAACAAGCTCGAATGTATGCTTATTTATGGTATATCCAGCCTTTATGAGCAACATTAACATTCATTTTGAGGCATGTTTGTGTCTGATGAATTCTGATGAAGTCCAATTGGGCCTATTTACTCTCCTTTTAGCTCTGCTTTAGTTTTAATAAGTCTTGAGAGAAATATCTGGCTTTTTAGTTGTTAAATGTTCCACTATGCTCACCAGATATAGCGTCGTCCTTTCTTCTGTGTGATTCTAGGCACATTACATTGGCTTTATCAGAGATTTATTAAATTAAAACAACTGACTACTGACTACTTACATTAATACATTAACCATATTGAGCACTATAGGGGGTTCTCCAACAGGGGACTGTGGCCTGTTTGTATTATTGATGATACCACCCGTTAAGTACCCCCTTAATCAGAAAGATAGGTCCACTCAGCCCTATCAAAGGGCTTCTCCGTGTCCAGCAAGAGAAGAGCTGTCTACCTTTCTCCCTTTCGGTTATATTGATATGATATCATGATATGTTTTACATTATGAAACCCTTGTCTTCCCTTGTCTAAACCCATTTTGATCATCCACCAATGCATCCCCCAATGCCTGAATTTACACCCTCCAGTCAATTGCCAATGCCAAAATTTTACTGAGGATTTTTGTATCTATATTTATTAGACTTATAGGATGCAAAATTCATATGTAGTGTTAGTTTTACCAGGTTTTGGACACAGGAAATTCAAAGCCTCTCTAATTGAATCTGATAGATAACCATTCATTTAAAGTACATCTAATAAAGAGGAGTCACCAGTATTTTTTTATGTGTCTTCTTGGCATGTTTCTTTTGTGTGCGGACCCCAGGAAGAGTAACTGCTACTTTGGTGGCAGCTCACGGGGATCCAAGAATAAAGAATAAAAAATCAAGTCAATCGGGAGGCTGTTTTTTCCCCCTCCAGTGCACCTAGCTTTATCCAGTTTCCTTTTTATCCTATAATCTTGGGAATATTAAGTTTGTCTAGAAACAACACTAATAGTGTACCCAGATCTATAGAGGTTTTTATAGAAATTCTGAAATGCTGTATTCATTTCTAATGGATCAGCTGTTGTATTCACCTTCGCATCCATCCATATTGGTAATTACACTCTCTGTTTGCTGTTGTTTGATGCGCCATGCAATGAGTCTACCAGGCTTTTGTCCTTGATTGTAGTAAATTTGTTTAAGCAATGGCAGGGCGGTTAGCTCAATGGCATTCTGCCAACGAACAGCAGAGACCGGTCCGGGCACCCCTCCATCCTCACCATCATGGGCTCTTTTCTCCTGTGGGATACTTTAGAAGTTGTCCTGATGACACCACCGCTATGTTCCTGCCTTTAAACCTCCAAACCATTGAAACAACTAATAATCCAGGAAAACCTCTTTTAATATCTTAAAACCAGGGAAACCTGTAATCAACCACTGAAATCTGTTATTCAATTTCAATTCAATTCAATTTTATTTTTACAGTCATAACAAAAGTTTACTCAGGACAATTTTCAAATAGAGCAGGTCTACACCATACTCCTTATATTATAATAATTATTTGTTTCCTCCACGTTTTAAACAAAACAAGCATTTTTGAACAGGCCAGCAACCGCAACCACAATGCACCTACACAGGAGACACACAAAGAGCTCAGACGCTCCGGATGGTGCCTGCAGGAGCCTCACTTGGGTGGTCCACGACTGAGATGTTTGATGTCAGGAATATTATTTATTTTAATGACATTTTAGACATTTAACATTTTATTGAGTGTTGTTTATTTAGTGACTTCCCTGTGTAAACTATACTGTTGCTGCTCTAGAAAAGTTTTTTCGTTATATTTAATACATAAATAATTTCTAATGAGTGTAATGTGAAAAACTACAAACTGTGTGTATTTTAAAAATAAATAATGAAATGATAATAGTCTAAGTTATATATCTATCTGGGAACCGCACATACAGGAGATTTAACCCTATTTGACGTTCTATTCGGCTTTGCACAGAAACAGCGGGTAGAATGTCTCTCAGAGAAACAATGTACTGATTAAGTTTTCATTGTACAACCATCAACATTTAAGCAATATATTACACTGGAAATCTTACTTTAACAAACAAACACAACAACCCCCAATATCCCCTCACACATCCACCCATTCTCTGTTGACATCTCATTTGCATTTGTAATTCAAATCCATATAAAGTTTATGTCAATATCAATTATAGTGTTCCCACGTGGTCATAATGTTATGGCTGGTTGATAAACATTGTTAGTAGTTGCAGCAGTTTTCTTCTAGTTAAAAGCTATCATTAATTTGGCCTGCAATATAGCAAAATCAATCAGTTTGTTTTCTTTGGAGTCTATAGTGTAGTCTATAGTTCATTGACAAAATGGTCATAATTTCATTGATCACCTCCCTCCAAAATGTCTTCATTTTGTTGCACTCCCAAATACTGGGTTTAAATATTCACCAAGCTTCACTCTTAAAACAAATATCAAGTATATTAATGTTATTTATATATCATACATATTAATATTGCATTATTTTTACTGACCACTTGGGGGCAGAAGAAGTCTTAAAATGATTGCTCATTGATGGCTACCATTTAAGCAAGTGGTTGCTAATGTTCACATCCAGCTGACATGAAACATGTTTGTATTTTAGAGGTGTGTGTCTGTCTAGCTTATAAATAAATACTATACATGACTATTTAAGTTCAAAATGCCAAGAAACAACGAGTAAGTTAGAAAAGGGTAGCACTGCTCAGATAGGCTTATATAGGCTACACAGCATGTGTTTTAAAAGAATTCCTGCCTCAACAGTTTGTACAAGTCAGTAGGATAATGTTGATTGCAGAAAAAGTAAAAACATGTAAATCAAAGACTGTCAAGGTTTTTACCTCATCCACAGGTGGAAGATAAGTAGAGGAATTAGTCATACTGCATTAATTATTGTCATTGATATCCCTGGAGGTGGAGAAAGATGGATGTAAAATTTGTGTTACTGGTTGGATAGCTTTTAAAAGAATACAAAAGGAGAGAAGGGGATGTATATTTGTAGACGTATGTTTCCTCTTTCCAATTGCAAGGTAATTACTAATGACTTAACTTTTCATTTCAAATTAAAAGTCACGCAAACCTTTAACAGTGAGAGTCTTTTCACATGAGCTGTGGGTTTTGACAGCACAGGAGTAGCTTCCTGCATGCTGACTGCTGACTGGGTCTAGAACCAGGTGTTTGTTCTGGTTCTCTGGCAGGGTCAGAGGTCGACTGTTCAGGTACCAGATGTAGTTTGTGTTGTCAGTCAGAGGACAGCTGGTACTGCAGGTCAGTGTGACTCTCTGACCCTGAATTGAGTACAAAATTAGATTTCATATAAGGATATGACTCTTGAAGTAATAAACTACTAGCAGCCACTGTACCTGTAACGTAGAGTTGAATTCTCCAGGAGTTTTTCATTTTGACTGCATTCTCTTTGCAGTAGTAAACATTTCCATCACTCTCTCTCTCAGATCATTGATTGTTAGAGTTGGATGACTCCCCTTAGACATGTACAGTACATGTGTTCCATCTGCAGAGAGTTCATTCTGAACATTCTTATATCCATCCATGAACCTTTTAAGGCACAGATGCTGTTTGCTCGTCTCCAAAGACCTTCACCAGCTAACATTGGGAGAAATATATGGCTTTTAATCAGTGACTATAGTGATATACATGAATGGATTCTATCTATCTAGCTATTTTTCAGCAGGCGAGCTGATAATCTGGTGAGTTAACATAGTAACATTATAACTCAAGCACTTAACTAAAAAAGTGATCACTTTACAATTCATCATTAGTAAGTATTTGTAATGAAAGTGAACAATCATTAATACCTGAGATGTACAGGATGAAACCCATGAACACACATCCGACTTCTGCCAACAACATGGCTGTCTGTAGTCAATCGGCTTCTAATCAGATCACAAATGTATAAATATATTACTCTAAATTATAACCTCTGCAGCAGTCTGAAGCTGGCTGAAGGCTGAAGAGGACACAATGGGCTCTTGATCAGTGGAGGCACACATAGCATGCAGCTCTGAACACTTCATTCCTCTTGATGTAATTATTATTCTTAGTAGCAAGAAGCTATGCAACATGCAGCGATCTCAACAGCAATACGTGTTCACCAAAAAGGTTTTAAAGGGCGTAAACTGAGAAATGTGAAGGTGTCAGTGATCTAAGTGGTATCTGCGGATGGTTTGTTGTTGAAAGGCGCTAAACCTGAGAAGACAAAGCCACAGACTTAACCTCCACTGAGCTTTTGTTCATATATCACAAAAATGTATTCATATTGATGTCATGGTATATTTTGTAAACTATTCAAACATCATGGTAAAAGGCAGAGGAATATTTGTTCCAATGAGTCATTTGAGGGATTGCCATGAAATTTGGTTCAGACATTCAAAGTCCCCAGAGGATGAAGCCGGCCACCAGCAGGTCTAAGTTTTCAACTTTCTAGTGAAATGTCTGAAAGGTGCAAAATATGGGGTGAAGGCCTAAGCTATCGGACTATCGCCTCTTGAGGTACAAAGTGGTATTATGAGACAGGAAGGGCCAAAGGTAGCTGGTTAGCATGCTAACTTCAGTAGATATCCCTGCAGCATAATAGACGTCTCTGGCGTAACATCAAAACTGTTATTTCTACACATTATGTTGATAATTTTTTGAATGTATTAAACTAATATTCTTACATTATAAAACCTTAAACATCTGCTTGTTTTATTCCCACAAAGGTTTGTTCACACATATACACCGATCAGCCATAACATGAGCAATGACAGGTGAAGTGCATAACACTGATTATCTGATTATCA
>NW_023339729.1:28560429-28563090 GCF_004916995.1 Morone saxatilis | reverse complement strand
AGTGGGTGGGATATATTAGGCAGCTAGTGAACATTTTCTCAAAGTTGATGTGTTAGAAGCAGGAAAAATGGGCAGCGTGAGGATTTGAGCGACTTTGACAAGGGTCAGATTGAGATGGTTAGACGACTGGGTCAGAGCGTCTCTAAAAGTGCAGCTCTTGTGGGCTGTTCCTGGTCTGCAGTGGTTACTACCTATCAAAAGTGGTCCAAGGAAGGAAAAGCAGTGAACCAACGACAGGGTCGTGGGTGACCAAGGGTCAGTGATGGACACGGGAAGCGAAGGCTGGCCCGTGTGGTCCGATCTGACAGAAGAGCTACTGTAGCTCAAATTGCTGAAAAAGTGAATGCTGGTTCTGACAGAAAAGGTGTCAGAACACACAAAGAGCATCACAGTTTGTTGCATACGGGGCGGCATAACATTATGAGCACCAGGCTGCCCGGGTGGTCACAATGTTACGGCTGATCGGTGTATGTTTTTTATTATGGCTGCTTGTGTTTGGACAATGTTTAACATCTGAAAACTTCTTTTGTTCCACTAAAAAAATGGGTTTATAGTTCCCATATTAATATTTAAAGGCATGATTTTGATATTAGTGCAGACTCCTGTCACACACAGTGTTACAGTAGGTCTCTATTCTCTACTGTACATGAGAGAAATGTGAATACTGTGGTCAGAAAAGTCAAACACTCATTCCCTGATATGATCTGGCTGTGAAAAGCACACCTCAGCAGAATGTTGATTTTAGGAAAGCCTTCCCACTTCTCCCGGCACTCCGGGCACTCGTTCTTGTGAGAGGACTCCCACCACAGAGCCAGACAGTGGCGGCAAAAGTTGTGGCCGCAGGTCAGGGTGGTGGGGTTCACCAGGATGTCGTAGCAACAGTGACACGAGAATTCATGCTCTGAGATGTTGGTGGTGGAGGGCTGAGGAGGTTCAGAGGAGCGAGGGGGGTCGTCCATTAATGCCGCCGGACCGTCGTCGAACGAATCCCAGTCCATCTGCTGCAACGTGTCCGAGTCTGAGGAAGAGGAGAGACGAGGTTACAACGGAAGAAACAGACTGAGAAAGCGATTACAGTCTGAGCTTCTCTGTGTTTATACTGCAGTTCACATTTATTTCACACGTAAACAATGCTGTCATTCATTTCTTAACAATATAATAATAATACCACCAAAGTAAATGATTTTCCAGAGCCGACGAACAACCTAATCTCACTTTACAAAGATATAAAACAGAGAAAATCTTTACATTAGAGACGCTGGTTGGCATTTTTACTTCAAACAACTAACGCTTACTATGGGACCGATTACATTTAAGATACTGTGTTTTTTGGGCCGGTGATATACTTTGGATCTGACTTCATTCTCCGTTTATATTCCTTGTTACACCTCCTCTGTTATCTACATGAACCAAAGCGAGCAGTCATCCGAGCTGCAAAACAGCTTTCATCCGTCTCCTTTGTGGTACAAAGAGACACGAGCTTGTGTAAAGTTTTTGGTTGTTCTTCTTTGTTATTCAAATCTCTGTAGCTGTGCTGGAAAGCAACCTGCATCGCCTCCTTTTTTACAAAACAGCAGAAATACTTTCACTTTCCATTAATGACGCATTAAAAGCAGATTTTAGTCTACACAGAACAAACGTGGGCTGTAAACTGTATAAAGCACATTAACTAGAGATAACCAGTGTTTATTTCTAACCTGGTGCACAGCAGATTTATCACTTTATTCCCAAATTATTTCAGACTAGGAGGCTAAACTTTGGACTCTAGCTTTAGGATTTGAAACTTTACTTGAACTTACAATGTGACACACACGAGAAACGATATAAATATAGAAAAATCAAACTCGCATCAGCTTATTGTGAAGTATTGTTCGTAGTTTGTGAGTGTTGACTTCATGACGTTACTTTTAAACCCAGTGGACGTGTTTTTGCTCACGATGCGTGAACAGAAAGAAAGCGATAACACTGACTGAAACCCAGACATCTTATGGATTAACCAACTCAGTAGTTTAACACCCGATAACGTGAACTTATCGATCGATGTTGACGTTAGCTGTGAGTGGCTAGCTCGCCGTTAGCTACCAACACCAGCTCGGTCAGCAACAACATATACTGCCCTTTTGTTTTTCTTTCTTAAAAGCAGAAAAGATGCATTAAAACTGACAAACACACGTTACAAACACTGAAAATGCCAAGAACGAAACTAGTCATCGAGCAGCTGGCATCTGTTAGCTTTAGTGTTAACACCTCCAGTTAAATAACAACGTAGGTTTCTTGTACCTCTCCTCAGGAATGACCTTTGACAGGCGACCCGCTGACAGACGACATAACTCCCCGTTAAACAACTCACACCGTGTGTTTCTCGTTGAGTTAAACCCGCTTTAAAGCCTCCGTGGAGCAGATATCAGGTATTTCTGTCGCCATGGCTCCGCGCTGCTGTGGAAAACCCCACGTAACGTAACGTAACGTAACGTAACCCAACCCACCCACACGTAGACTACGCGTACGCGTACGCGCACGCAGGTCAACGTCATGCGGGTACCTGATGTACCTATGTCGTCATTGGTCACACACTCACCTGTCCTCTATATATATGTGTGTGTCTCTGTGTGTGTGTGTGTGTGTGTGTGTGTCTGTGTGTGTGTCTCTGTGTCTCTGTGT
>NW_023339729.1:28556398-28560329 GCF_004916995.1 Morone saxatilis | reverse complement strand
CGGCACATACTGACATGGTCCTCCCTTTTGCATGTCAAAATGTGTGTATGTGTGTGTGTGTGTGTGTGTGTGTGCACGTGTGTTTACTAAATTGTGTGAGCACGCTGGCGAAGCTACGTGTGCTCAAAGCATGTGTGTACATTTGTCTGTTTATTTGCAGATGTTGGCACGGATGCATGTAAGCTTTAAGCATGTAAGAATCAGAGAGGGAAGACAGAGAGAGGAGGTGAATAAGACATTCCTACGTTGGAGGGGAGGAGGAGGGGGGAGATGCAGGGAGCCAGTGGTTAGTTAGTGGTTAGAAACTAAGAGGAGAAAAATGAATGTCTGGTCCAGGGCTGGGCTCAAGAACGATACCACAACCAGCCAACGAGCCAAGGGAGAGGAGAGGAGAAAATAAAGTCAAAAAGAGTTATGTAAAAGAGGAGAACCAGGGGAGGCCTCCTCCTCCGCCACCTCCTCCCACCCCCTTTCCTTCCCATATGAGGCCTGCTAACTCCTGCCCCTGCTCCAGGGGAGAAAATGGGGGAGTGGTGCTTTTATAGCTGAGCTGAACCCGCTGAACCCATCATGTGCAAACAGCAGGCAAAGTATGGAGACAACAGAGGGCCGAGGCCAGCAGCCACACAGGGGGCTTCAGTGGGGGGTCCCATGTTGGGGAGCACGGGAGGGCTGGAGGTATGAGGAGGAGGAGGAGAGGGATGGAGGAGTCACCACAGGTCTCCCTGTTTAACTATCAGTTTGGGTTGGGGTCTTTCTTTATGTCCTTTACTTATGACTAATTTCATTGGCCTTTAATTTACTTACTTTACATTCTTTCTTCCTTCTTTCCCTCCCTCCTTTCTTCACTTTCTTTCTTTGGCTGTCGTTTTGTTTATTTTACCTTTCTCACTTCTTTCCTTCCTCCTTTTTCATTCCTTCTCTTCCTTCTTTCTTTCTTCCTGTCTTCTGTCGTTCCTACTGCACTTTTGTCTGCTACATTTTCTGTCCTTCATTCGTTCTTGCTACAATTGTTTCCTTCCTTTTTTTCGTTTTTCATTCCTGTCTTTCTTTCTGGCATTATTGGCTTCCATAACAGTATTCTTTGCTTTCTCCACTTTGTTTCCTTCACTTCTTTTTCCTGTATTACTTCCATACCTTATTTAATCCTTCCTTCAGTCATTCTTCGTTTTGTTCATTCCTTCTGCCTATTTTCCTAATTCACTTTCTTCCTTAACTTTTATTTTGCTTTCTTTCTCTCTTTGTTTTTTACCCTTGTTTCCTTCACCTATTTCTTACTTTTAACTTTTTTCTTTTCTTCTTTTCTTCTTATTCTTATTTTTACTCCTTCCTTCCGCCATTCCTTCTTTCTTCCATTGTTTTCTTCCTTCTCTTTTTACTTTACTTACTCCATTTTCTTCCTTCCCTAACTTGCTTTTAACATTATTTTGCCTCCTTTGCTTTCTTTCTTTCTCTGGCTCCATCGCTTTCTTCACCCATTTTTTTTTCTGACATGTTTCTTTCTTTTTTCTTTTTCATTCTTTTACTTTCTTCCTACTTTCGCTTTCTTCTTAGTCCTTTCATTACATTCTTATTTCATCTTCTATTATTCTTTGCAAGCTTCCTACCTTCTATCCTTCCTTTCGACATACACCTATTATAACACTCACACACACACACACACACACACACACACACGCCATATGTGTGAGCAACACTCCCACCCTGCAGCAGACAGTGTGGGTGGAAGTAGGCTGTAAGGCAGACGCACCCAACAACAACAGGAAAGGAGCTTGCTTGGCTCTGAGCCTTTTTTTAAATCCATCCATGAGCCTCTGTCCAACCTTTAGAGAACAGCATGATGCAACGAGCCTGCAACCTGCAAACTGCTGCCGTCACACAAAAAACCTCCCTTCCTCAAAAAGTCTTCACCCAGACCACCATGATGCATCTCAGAAAACTAAAGAAGGGGCTCAAGTGGAACTGGCGCACCCATGAATCACTCCCTGAACCTGCCCTGCCTGTTGGGACCCCAGAGTTTCAGCTTAAGTAAAAGCATGGAAATCAGCACAGCTGGAGTTAGGAGGTTTTTCTAATGGGAGGCACACTCATCTTTTAGGGAGGATGAGGAGTAATGATCGGTGATGGGCAGTGGTGTCATGGGGGTGGAGGACTTGTGGGATTTGATGAACCAAACTGCTGGGAGGCAAGAAAAGGGGAAGTAAAGGTCTCGTCTCCACCCTGTTTAACTTGGAAGTTTTTATAGTGGGGGTGTACGCAGGAGTGTGTGCCTGTCTAGGTGTGTGTGTCATAAACGTAGACTTTAAATTCTCTCAAACTCCTTCCTGCTTTGTGAATGAACATATAGGCTTTAAACCATATGAATGAACTAATAATGCTGTCATGTTCTTATATGTATGACTTTCATGTGCTCAAAATCAATATTCCAATATGTAATCAAGTCAGCAAATATCTGGTGTATGTTTATGTTTGTGCCATCCATTTATCAGTTGTGTTTTTCCCAAGCAGGAGTACATACAAGAACAACAACAGAGGGCCCAGGGTAGACCCTTGAGGAGCTCCATATCTGAGATGAGCTAGAGGAAGAGAATGCAACATGGGCTGTGACTAGTGATTATTTTTTATTATTGATTAATCAGTCAATTATTGTGATCATTAAGCAATTTGTCCATAAAATATAAAAAAATAAATTGCCCAAAATTCAAGGTGACATCGTCAAAGGAATTATTTTGCCTGGAATTAGTCCACAACTCAAAGATCTTCAATTTAGTATCGCATAAGAGAAAAAAAAGCAGAAAATCTGGAAGAAGCTGGAACCAGCGAATATTTTGTATTTTCTATTAAAAATCACTTACTATTTATCAGTTATTAAAATGATTCCTGATCTTTTTCTCTTTTTTTAAACTAAAAAAATCAATTAGTAATTGAGATTAATGGGACACATGCTCTCTTCTTCCACTTGCTGGGCCAATACCAATCAGGAAAAAAAGTGAGCCTTCTGTATTTATATCAGGTTTATACAGGGCCCCAGGACAGAACCTTGAGGAGCTTCGCTTTGGTAAAGAGCTGTAGATGAGGAGGAGAATGTAACACTTTTTAAATGTGAGATGATTAAATGATTGAAATTAGATGTATACATTTACTTTACTTTTAGTGGATATGGACTTAATTTTTTACACTGATTACAGCATTTTTGTGCTTCACACTGTATATCCAAGGCTATGATGTTTAATAAAGGTTGAAATCAGTTGTCCCCATTTTCTTTGTCCCCATAAAAATATAATCATGACCAATATTGGTCAGCACAGACATTTTAAACCAGTAACAGAGGAACATCAAGCGATTGAGGGTTTGTGTTAGTATAAAAAAAGACAAGACAACAGCTGAATCTCGTTTGGATTTACCTTACAACAGCCCGTAGACAGCGAAACAGCCTCCTCTGCTACTGGTAGTCTGTCTGAAGATGCTTTCGAGCCTCCAAAAGACACAAACTGAGGACACAAATGACCAAAATCAAGCGAGTTTGTCCGGCGTTTCCCGTACCATCTTCGATTAAGTTATCAGTTGTCTCTGGCTGGAAATCGGTATTTTGAAAGCAAATCCTCCCACAAGGGGATCGTTCAACAGGAAAAAAAGATGTTGCGAGTGCTCAGTTTTCAGATATGCAACCTTAAACCTTGTCCTGTGACTAGTTTTCTCCCAAATTTAGAGTGACGTGAGCTAAAGAAATCACCGAGGAAGTGTTTCGGGGAAGGGGGTAAACTAAATGTCATTCAGATGTCAGGACGTAAGCTGCGATGTGAATGTCAAATCCGCTGCAAAAAGGTAAAGAGGCTCTCCAGGAGGCGCATCGCCCAGTTGCGACGCTGGTCAACTGAGCTTCCAGCGGCGGTGAGGAGGGAAGAGGCTGTCTGAGTGGGAGAGAGAAGGG
>NW_023339729.1:28552331-28556298 GCF_004916995.1 Morone saxatilis | reverse complement strand
ACACACATACACACATTTTGACATGCAAAAGGGAGGACCATGTCAGTATGTGCCGACCACCTGTGAGGGTACACACACATCCATAAACCTCCCTTTCTTCTCCCTCTCTTTTCCATTATCCTCCTGAGAGCCCAGCGCCGGGGCCTTTACTTCCAAACCAAACATAGACCAAATTCCGCAAACCCCACCCCGACACCCCCCTCCATCACTCCCCCTCTTATTCTCCTCTCCCCTCCCTGCCACTCGCTCTCTTTCTTTTTGGTCTGTGTTTGAGGAAGGAGGCAAATGAAATGCTGGCCGGCACGAAACAAAAAAAAAAGGCCTGACAAAGAGAGTGAGTGAACCATGAGCAGAGAAGGAGAGGAAAAAATGGATAAAGAAAAAAAGATGTCTTGGCAAGGAGGGGAATTATGATTGTAAAGAGGAATCAAGTGCCATGGCAGATGGGCGTAGAGTCAGAAATTGACTTCTTCTGTGTCCCAGTGGCTCCAAGATGTGGAATACTCTTCATCACTCTCTTTTCTCATGGCTTCTTTGATGACATTGACCCATTGCTTTGGTGTCAGACTTAACAAACCTTTAGCTCCACTAGAGCTGCAACTACAATCATAGTCAATACAATGTAAGAAAATAGTGAAAAACACATCTTTTTCCAGATTTTCCAGATCCAATCTTATTTTTTTTAAATGCTTGTTTGCCTGATTAAGTGATCAAAAAACCTAGAGATATTTCATTGACTATAGAAGAAGCAATCACAGTTGAGAAGCTAGAACCAGTTTAAGGCAAATGACTTGAATAATGAATTACATTTCAAAATTGTTGTTGATTAGTATTCTGTAAATCAACTAAATCATTCACTGTTTCAGCACTTTTCTCCACCTGGTGACTTAACGGAATGAACTCACCATGTTTAAAAAGAATAAAGCACGCCCAGCACTTAAAAATAATATTCTCCCTTTAATTGAATTGGAACAATTGCAGTTAATAAAACGATGAATACTATGTCTGTGATGGTGCATGAATGCTTGTTTCCTGTACAATTAAGTCAGAAGTGTTAATTGTCCACCCACTGCCCCAACTTCCATACCTATACTTTTTCTCCTCGCTCTATAAAGGGCTAGCATTCAACCCAAATCCTGAGGTGTTGCTGTGCCAAGCTAACTGGGAACATGCTAATCCCAATAGGAATGGTTTGCTACTCTCAGTTAACCAATTAGCTAGCTTGGCTACTGCCAGAGAAGAAAAAGAAGTAAGTTAACGCAAATTAATTTAAAGGTCCAGTGTGTAACATTTGGTAGGATCTATTGGCAGAAATGGAATATAATATTCATTGGTATGTTTTCATTATTGAATAATCACAGCCCTGTTTGGCCCTAACCTTCAACAGTTAACTTTATTCTGTCTTTGACCTCTGTTGTTCTCCACTAATCTCTGTGTTCATCAAGTCCTTCCTCTCCCTTAAGGTGGAAAAACACTACTAAGATTCAATTAGGTTCCCAATTAGTTTCATCTACTTCACACCGTCCAGAGAATCAGGACGAAAGTTGTCCCCAGTGTGTGGAAGTCAACTTAAAGAGAGATTTTGAAGGAAATGAAGGATTTTATTTACCTGTGTGGCTTTTCTCCCCTAAAAAGTGCTTGCTGCAACTATGGAAAAGCATTCAAGTGCTTTGACTCTGAAGCTCTCTATTGACATGAGTACAAATTGGCGTGTAACTCCTATACGTGTAAAGCACTGACTACCAGTTTGTCAGAACTCATAATGTCTGTTAGCATTAAAACAATATTAATTCCTCCTGCTTAACTCTCCGCTGACTTTTTTTCCAGCTCATTACTCTCTTATTTGATGGAGCCTTTTTCCTTTCTCTCCCTCTTTGTTTCTCCACCGAGAATGAGAGGAACGGCCTACAGTACAGCTGGGATTGGTTATTATTTACAGGCTTGGCGCGCGCGCACACACACACGCAGTGGAAACAAATTGGGTGAATCTGCTCTGCACGTAGGAATGTGAGGCGCATGTGTTTGTGTGTTTTAGGTCTGGATGACAGAGCTGAGGGAATGAAAGAGGGATGGAGAGAAAGAAAAAAGAAAGAAACTGAGGAGAAAGACACAACAGAAAGAAAGAGAAAGAAAGTGATAGAGAGAGAAAATGAGATTGATTTCTGGGATGCAGTCTGCTCTTGGCCTCGTCTGTCTCGCCTGACAACAAAGGTTAAAAACACTTCTCTCCCTCAGTCTCTCTCCACCAGCTCCCCTCCTCCCTTTCTCTGCCTTTCATTTCCTAATGTTCCTTCCCTATTTCGTCCTCCCTGCCTTCATATTTTCAGCACAACTCAGAATATCTGCACTCGTGCCTGGACCTTCTCCTTCATCCTCTTCTCCATCTTTAGTCTTTCTCCTTCCCTCGCTCCTCAGAGGGTGGCGGTGGATGATAGGATCAGGGAGGGGGAGGGATCTGTTGCTCCGCTGATGCGAAGAATTACAGGGAGGGAAAGCAATGAGGAGAAGTGAGGAGGTTTCTGTGTTGACCTTGTCCCACTGCCAAACGGTTGGATGGTGGCAGTGGTGGTGGTGCAAGGGATTATGGATGGGGGTTATGAGTGAGAAGGAGGGATGGAGTGAGAAATAAGTGAGGAGACTAGAAGAAATACTACTATGAAAGGAAAAAAATAGGAAAAGAAGAAGAAAGAAAGCCTTAATCCAGTGGCAAAAATCAAATGCAATGAAATTGTTTGAAAAAAAGGGTTCAAGGTACAAGATAAAATATAAGAAATAAATATGGACATGCCTTCTTTACACATACTGTCACCCCCAGGTGAAGTGTTTGGGTTTGTAGAGGACTGTATATATAAATATACTTTCAGAGCTGTATAGAGTTATTTATATTATTTATATATTTGCCATGTGAAATACTAGTTTATGATTGGCTGACAAGTGTCTGTAGAAAGCATGTCACAAGACATCTCAAATAAGAGCTGTTCTCAATCAGTGCACCAAATATATTAAAATGCAGTCAAACACAGCAACACTGTAGCTACTTGACGTTACCATATGACTGACAAAACAGACCTAAAAGCAGCAGTTTGTGTTGTGTGTGTTAGCAAATAGTTGCCTTGTTATAGATTCAGGAAGCACTGAGCTACATTAGCATTCATTGGAGGTCAAGTATTAGACTAAATGACCAATCCAGTATTCCCTCTCCTTGTAGCTCAAATATGTTAATAAGAATGATTTGCTCACATTTATACTGTAAGTGAATCTGATTGTCTCTGGAAAAGAAAATGTGCTCAGTTTATTTTATGAAATGGTTAAAACTAGTCAACTTTGTTGTCCTCTGTGGAGGAAGCAGCCACTTCTTCAGCCAGTGAGTTACATGGTCCATGCAAACTTGCTCCAAAATAGTACCAGCTTGAAGTTTGTATATCATGACTATACTTGGTTAAGTTCATCTTCGAGCCATAAACGGATAAAATAGGATAAGGGGGGGTTTATCCTTTATTATAGCCCTGCTGCATCCCTCTACCAATTCCAACTGATCTCCATCCCATCTGACTCAAAACATTTGTCTTCTGTCTCCAGTTTGTACTTGACACTTACCGGTTTGTCCAGTAAGTGTACAGAGCAATATAAAGTTTCAGATTGCAACTGAATACCACTCACTTCTGTATCTGACAATGGGAATGAGAACGGGCTGTGAAGTGCGTAGGAGAAACTACAATGGCCACGAAACTCGTGAAAAACGAGTCTGTCCGTTCTCGGCTACAGTAGAAACATGACGGTTTAACATGGTAGATTACATTGAAGGCGACCCGTGATGTCTGTAGATGAAAGTGGCTCATTCTAAGGTAACAAAAACAATTCTTATTTTCAGGTGATTTAATGAAAACATACCTATGAATATTATATTCCATTTCTGCCAATAGATCTTCCTTAATTATTCATGTTTAAGGAATGATGAATAGTGTCG
>NW_023339729.1:28531782-28552231 GCF_004916995.1 Morone saxatilis | reverse complement strand
ACATATGTGTGTATATTATATTCAATTTCTGCCAATAGATCCTCCTAAATGTTACACGCTGGACCTTTAAGGAAAAATGGACCCCTGCGTCTAACTGAGAATATAACATATGATGGCTGCTTTGCAATCTCTGTATTTGTTTAGTGTAACTCACCATCAAATAAGAAATGGTCTCATAAGTGCAAGAGACATCAGAAATGAATGTTTTTTCATTTTACTTTGACTAGACATAGACATATGTTAAAGCCTGGCTATATATAATTTACAGTCCTTGTTTTAGCCTGTGCTGGTGAAGCACTAGAGGACAGTGTCATGTGTGCAACACTACAAAGACCACAAAGTTGACATCCTGCCACTTTATTGTCAATAATTAATGACTTATAAAAGCTGAGAGACCTCCATTTCTCTAGTATGAGTAGAAAAATAAATTCTGGTGTCCTTTCTTATGTTTGGGGCTGCTGTAATGACATTTTACTTTAGAAAAATCACATATATCTGCTGCAACAACCTTTGAAAATTCTTCAGAAATAAGTTTAGAGATGTACAGAAAGTCTGGAAAGAGCTTTTTTTTTTTTTAGCAAAGAACTAAATAATCCCTGTCTTGAGGGATTACTCCCACGCTTGTCCTCCCCTGACACCCGCCACCACTCCCCTCCTAAATGGTAAAGACGCCAGTGTCAGTGTGAGACACTGCAGGCTCTACTGGTGGCTATTGCAGACTTGCTCTGCAGAATTGCATCACTTAGTGCTGCCGAGACACGAGAGAGAGAGAGAGAGGATAATACTGAGACAAATAATGGGAAAAGTGTGAGGAGAAGGAAAGGCTGGGAGCCCACGTCTGACTCCCACAGTTTCTGTCTTTCCCTCCCTCCTTTCTTGTCACTCAGTTTTTCTATATGTCATTTTCACCGCCTGCTCACTCTCTGTCTCCCTATACGTTGCCATTTCTTTCATCCAGAGGGAAATTCACTCTCCTGAATGCTGGCACTGAGAACATGTTGTGAATCAGAGCTGACATAATATAAAACAGTGGTTCAACACATTCACAAGCTGTGAACACTGACAGTAAATTTCCTTTCGCTGCCGTGGCGGCAGAAACCACCTAAATGCAGTGGTGGTGGTTTTGTTTTTGTGACTCGAGTTTGCAACGTGATATGGTCATTACTGTTTTGGATGTTCTATGTAGGCTTGAGCCCTTGAAAACAGTCAAAAACATATTGTGTTGTAATTTAAAAAATATTTGGATGTCAATTAGAAAAGAAGAACTCTTGTTTGCTTCACATTTGCCTCCAAGAACTACAACATGTTTTGCTTATTGTCTCCATCTCACCACAGTCTGTGTGGTAAGAGGACCCCCCTTGGCTATTTTCTAGATGCTTCTCAACCCTCTCTATGTCCTCAGAATCCCTTTTTCTCCTCAGTGCAAACCACTCTGTCTTTGTTTTGGTCCATTGAAATGTTCCCTGCTATTTGCTGTTCAAACAGGTGTCCAGTTTCAGCCAATTCCAGCCATTTCCCATGAATGCACCTCAGCCTTTAGAGTCAGTCTCTCTCCTCCTGTCTCTGTATGCCTCCAAGTCACAAAAACAAAGCCTCCTGTCATCCACGCTGTTGCAGCGGCGTTGCGTAATACCTTATAAGGACGTGGGATGGAAAGATCAAAGGATGTAACCCCTAAAAAACAAGGGCTGACATCGTTCCCAGAGTGATGGACCGTCTTCTGTCACTCCTCCCTCCCACTGAAATCCATTCCTCTTCTTCAAAAAAACCCCAAAATACCAACTTTCAAAATCAGGCTTCATTCTCCAAACCTGATTTGAGATTTGAGAAACTTCAGATATGTCTTCTCAATTTTACACCCATATTTAATCTGTTTAGAAGAGAGAGAGAGAAAAGAAGAAGAAGGTATTTACTAAAAGAATTATGTGTCATATACAGTAAGTAGAAGAGGAAGCAATACGCTCTGTGCCTAGAAATCAAGAATGACTTCTTATATAGAGTCATGCGATGTGTTTCTGCAGCGACAAAATGGCAAGAAATTGTAGAAAAATGGAAAAGGGAGTTCAAAAACGCTCTGGAGAATAAAAAATGGGAGAGAAGAAAAAGGAGTGGGAGGTGCAGAGGGCAGAGGAGAGGGGAGGAGAACAGGAGAGGTATGCTCTGCTGGAGGACTGGGAGAGGAAAACCACAGGAAGGAGTGAGAGGGAGGGAAATAGAGGGAGAGAGGAGTAAAAAAAAAAATGGGGAGGGAGAGGCCAGATCAGGGCGCTGTGGAAGCAAATGTTTCCTGTGAGAGGTGGAAAGACTCTGTGTGTTATTGTACGTTATACCCGAGGGGGGCATCCACTCTGTATGTGTGTCTGTACAGCTTTACACATAATTGTGTGTAGAAAAAAACACTTGTTTCTATCATTTATATGGGAACTTTGGTGTGTATATGCATGTGTATACCGTGTGCACTAAAGAGCTCCAGTGCACAGAATTTGAATTTGTATTTAGTTTATTCGACAAAAGTTCAAATACAGTATTAAAAACAAAAAAACGACGCATGAGATATTGTCAACGATAACTCGACAAAGACCAGAACTTACTTCCACTGTGGTCCATCATATGTGTGACTGAATGTAAAGTATATATGTAGGTATGTGCATTGCTGCTTTCCTGAGGACATGGGGGCATCTGTGTTTGTATGTGCGAACTCTTTTGCATACAACTGTGTGCAAAGTGTTTAGTTTCTGCTTATGTTGTTTGCTTGAGGGTGAATTGTTTATTTGCAGGTGTAACTGTGTATGCATGTGTATACTACTGTGTAAGTCCACTAAAAAGCTGCAGTCCTGGGTGTGACCAGACCTATAAATGCATATGCATTTGTACTCTGTGTGTGTGTGTGTNNTATTGCCTTGCCTAAACTGCCGTCTGCCAAAGAGACGGCAGAAATCATGTTGAATAATGTGTTTCGTATCCATGGCTTTCCTAAAGACATTGTGTCAGACCGGGTGTGTGTGTGTGTGTCGAGAGAGAGAGAGAGAGTATTATTATCTTTGTGAGGACACTTTCAGTTCTAAATGATTGTAATGAGGACATATTAGCTGGTCCCCATTACTTCAAAGGACTGTTTGAAGGTTAAGACTTGTTTAGAAGGGTCAGGATAAGGGTTTATGGTTAGGCAATTAGTTATGACGGTGAAGGTTAGGGGCTAGGGGAATGCATTATGTCAATGAGGGTCCTCACCAGTATAGGAAAACAAACGTGTGTGTGTTGCTGTGTGAAAAAGGGTTACTCCTACATGTGTTTAGAATATACACTATATGTGACTGTGTGCGCATGCATGTGTGCACAAGTATATATGTTTATGTGCAAGTGTGTGAATAGTAAAAGTATGTGTTTTGCTAGGCAGTAGGGGATCCATAAGAGGGTCCGGGCATGCTGCCCAAACGCAGGTCATTGAGGGAAAAGAAGGGGAGGAGCTGCTGGAGGTGGGTGGGGGGCTCACGTGTGGTTATGAGTTTTGCGCATGCCTGCTGGTGTGACTTCAGTCTGCATGCGTGCCTGGATGCATATGGTCCTGTATGTGCGTGCCGTCACAATACCTCCAAATAACAGCGCATGTGTGTGAGAGAAGTCAACGAGGTTGCTGTGGAATGTGAAACCAGTGCGGTGAGGTAGCTGGCAGGCCGGCAGAAGGACCTAAACACTGACTTCATTGTGGTTTAGCCTCTGCCTCATATTATGTCGGGGGATCCTGTCGGTGATTGTGGAAGAATCTGTGGTGACAGCAAGTTTAGAAGTTAAAGAGGTGTACGTGCAGCTGGAAAGTTGCCAGTTTGAATCCCAGACTGTGTTTGGAAATTCAGCCCGTGAAAGTAAATTAAGAATGCTCTTACTGCCAGCTATCATTAAAGAGCCATATAGTGAGACACCCAATAGAGGTTTTGCAGTTGTGTCACAAATCGGCTTGCAACCCATGTCTGGCGCCATTGAGAAGTTCCATTGGAGGCAAATACTAGCTAAATATATAACAACTGGATAGAAAAACAAATATCTGAAAACCTTTTTTCTGCTGTGAGTGTAAAGTTTCAAGTCAGAGTGAAAAGTCTGCAAGGTAGATTTGTTTCCAAATGTAAAGCATCAACAGAGAACTTGTTGGCACCTGTGGACAAAAGCGACCTCTCACAAACATAAGTTATGTTGCTAAGATAACATACTGTACATTCTGTTGTCTGTAAATAGGTGTTTGGTAAACAAAATGGATATAAATTGTTAATTTGTAGCTCATAAAACTTTTATAATCTGCAATATATTTCCATGATTTATTGTTTGTATTATTTACTGTGTAAAAAGTAACCTCGTAAAGAGCGGGTTGTTTGGTGGACAAACTATGTAATTGCAACTCTGCTTTCTAAATGGCTGTACTTAATTTATAAGTCAACTGACTTCATAAGCTAGAATTATACATGACAATTTATAATGATTTATAAATGATAATATCAGCACTGCCGGTGTATCAGTCAGCTCTCGTCTCTACTAACGGAAACTTCTGCTAGGTATATTCAGAGAAATCGTATTACTAAAAGATGCTGAGTGACGGTAAACTGAGCAGATCTGAGACCTGCAGAGATGCTCTTAAAACAAAAAGCGGACTGAGGATGTGCCAGGCAGCTCTGAGGTGTGGATGTTGTGTAACAGTGAGAGCGAGAAGCAGAGTATCACTGAAAACCAAAGTATGAGTTGTGTCAACTTCTTTCACAGCAGCTGTCCGGCATTTCTTCACAGGTTTGATCCACTTCACTGCAGAGTTTTCCCCCTTTGGTCTCGGCTTGTGAGATTTTTTTTTCTCCCCCTTTGAAGCAGATATCTGGGTCTTGAGTCATTCGGTCTAACAAGAACTCATGAGTTGAGTCATGGACCAGGGTAGCTTTTTGTCTCATGCTTCACTCAGAGTATCATACCACCACGGGTGGAAAAATACTGCAAAATCTTGTTAAGCCCCTCAGTGAAGCTGACCACAGAAATGTAGAGGATCGCAATAACAAACCCACATCATAATGCTTCTCAGAGCTTTTTCCCTCAGGAACTGAGCAACAACTGAAATTCACAACACAGGATTGGACCCTGCTATATTTCTCACATTGACTGAATGGGTGTAGAACTGGACAACAGCTAAATCTAGGTTATTGTAATTTCTGGTGTCAGAAGTAAAGCAGGTCTATAATTTCAGTTGGAAAAGAAAAATTGGAAACGGAAAACTAAATAAAGCAGACTTTTAATGCACAATCCTCACCCCTATTGGTTTATTATTTGACCATCTCATACATCATGATAGGACATTTTTCATTTCCACTTGTCATAATAGGGAGAGCACAGGTGTTACTAACATCAACAATAGCTCTGTTCTATTCCAGTGTGCCAGTAAGCAGTTACAGTGAGCACAGTGAACCAGTATACACAATAGCAGAACCCTGAAACGGAAACATCATTGATTTTATCATTTACACTTGTCCTAACTGTGATAAGTTAAAATATCTTGTAGAGCCTGCAGAGATGATCGTTTTTGGCCCTGAAAGAGCTAACTGCCACATCTGTCTCATGTAGGTTACTGATGTGTCATTTTTTTAGATTTAAAAGTCTTAGTCTAACATTACATTGCATTTTAAATTAATTAAAGTATTATTATTTAAGTTTACCACACTCATTTATGTAAAACAATATGTTTCAGCTGGAATACTATATTTAGGACCATTGCAGAGTTCATTTGTATTATTATTACTCCACTATTTATTTCCTTATCATTTACATTATCATTGCATTGTTATTGTGTAATATTGAAGGTCATGCCTCCATTCCTCAGGGTCATTTTAGTGGTGATGATTGTGTGTAAAAGGGTGTTACAAGTGAGTAACCCCATTAAGAAAGTAAAATTTGCATGAATGTAAACTTATTTGAATATACTGTACAATCTGTAGTGCCATATCATTTTAAATGTGTTGTTCAAGGAAATCTGAAGCTGCATACTTTCAGCTGTCGTTAAACACTCACTGTGAATTATTTATGCCGTGTTTACCACAGTCACTACTATTTTGTCTACAAGCCACAATATTTGTATAATAATTGAATAGGATCACATAGGATCCAACTGTCGCTGGGACTAATGTTACAGGATTTATTTCATAAGAATCAAAAATGCAAACAGTTTTTTAAAACAGAAAAAAACTAAAATGAAAGTTCGGCTGTCTGTAAAAGCAAAGTGGACATTTTTATAGAAATTATTTTAATTAATTTGGCTGGTGTGTGTCACAGTCACACTTCAGATCGAACTGTGCTTTGCACTGACGTCAATGGAGGACTGGTGCAGAGTAATTGTACTACAGCAAAAAAGTATGTAAACTACTAAAATCCTACAGTCTCATTGGCTGTTTTGATTCACTCTTACTGCTCTCAAGTGGTGTTTTCAGATGTAGCAGACAGCTTTTTTCAGCAAATAAGCTCTCATAAGCCCACTGTACGTTACCGGCCCAGCACCAAACAACAGACTGACACAGTTAGTGACTATTGCTAAGTTAGCGTCGGTATTTGACGACCTGGGAATGAGACTCAACAATCAACTATCTTTCTCTAGAATGGCTGACCCCACTTTTAAGAGACAGATATTTCCCTCCTGAGCTTTTAGAGACCAAAAGCAGAGCAAAAACAGAGTGAATAGTGTCCTCAAATGAATTGCTAATGTCGCTGTGCGTCTGGTAGATCTGTGAATTTACCCCATCAGCTTTATAAGTTGACAGATTTAGTATCAATGTTGTGTTTACAGCTTATACTGCTGCCAAAATGCCAAAAAACAAAAATAAAAAGTTAATGCTGATTGAAACATGAATCCAAAAACAAAAACACATTTTGGTAACAACCTTACTGCACAAAATTAGAAAAGTAAAATCACTTATACCCTCAAAAACACACTGAAAGCTACATTGGCAGGCAAATCAACATGGCTGAAGACATTTGGTGCAAACATCCGAAGATAGTGTTCATAACAAGGATAGTTTAATTTATGATACATTGAACATTCAATCGAGGAAAGATATTGAGAGTTGTTTATGACGGATTGACTGCATGATGGTGCTCTCTCCTCAGGTGGGCAAGAGCAACCAGCAACCATGCTGTCATTGGACGAGCCGCTGGACTTAAAGCTTCCCTCAGGACGGACAGACTGTCCAGTGAGATTAGGAAAGAGGGCGTATCCCTCCTCCATCTGCGCCCCTCTCAGCGCCACACGACCACGCCTGCTATGCACAACGTTTCCTTCTCCACCCTCCTCCCCAGGTAAGAGTTAACCATGAAAACTGCAGCACAGCATAAGGTATTCTTCACAACAGGCCTATCGACAAAGCCCCCATCCTTTCTCCCCTCTCTCTAATACACACATGACATGCCTTTGCTGCCATGTTGCCGTGATTAAGATTAAGATGTGATAATGTAATAGTATAATAAGTAGATTCTATGTTCTCACTTTCCCAGTAACTTAATATTGGAAATCCAATGAATGGTAGCTCTCTTCTATCCTCCAATAGACATACATTGTCCCCAGATTTGTCAGTGTGGCTCATAACAAGGAGAGCGTGATACTGACATGAAGTGACCCAAAAGATCACCACAACATTGCTTCTGCTCTGTGACAGTGTGAATGGACTGTATGACCTTACAGACCAAGTGTGGAATAATGTGCAGAATGTCTAAAGTGTGTTTGTGACTCGTATTGTCTAAACTGTGCACTTAAAACAATATGAATCAGAATTTTCCCTCATAGTGACTAACCAAGTTTTTAGCCAACTCTACAGTCCTAGGTTTTTTTTCCTCTTAATTGTTTAATATTGTTTCCCTCCACAGGCAGCTGTTTTTAGCAAAAAAACAAGACTTTGATAAACCCTCACACATCCCTGGCACGCTCACTTTCCAGCAACACATTGCCGGCAGACATTTCGAACACCTAGAAGTTAAAGACCCACATCTTCTCATGTTTATTAGCAACAGAACCGGGGGAAAAATGAGAGCAATACTTGTCTTAAATTAGTCGGGTGGTCAATAACACAATTTACCCATAACAGTTTATAGAGTGCTAAAGACTGACTCTGACCTCGCCTCTGAGCTAGCCATTGTTGCATTAGCATCTGTAACTGTATCTGTAATTTCTTTCATTTGTCTTTCTGCAAAGAGAAACATATTTCAAACCTTTGTGATTATAGCAAGGTTAAACCACGATTACTTTGTCAGCATACAAAAAACTACAGCTCCAGTGAAGATTTATCAGCACGGCATACTTTGTAACCTTTTAGCTGTAATCTCTGCTGTCTCACAGTGAGATCTAGAATCAACATTTTGAATTGATTGAAGATTTTACCACATTTCTCTGCCTACTTTAGTCTCAGACAGCCCAAAATTGCACAGTGTAAAGGGGCCTTTACTGTTACCCTGCTTTAACAAGAGGCAAAGGAGGTGGTGGTGGTCTTAACAGCAAAGGCACCATATTTCCCTTACCTTGATTCGAGCTAAGGTAAATTTAACATTGCCTTGATATGGAAAGGTTTTACTTCAGTGTATCAAACGTAACGTCCTCCCATTTCAACTCTGATCTCCAGATTCCCAGTCTTCCTCTCAAGAACGACTCAGGTCCTGCTTCAGTCCTCCAGCCATGGACCTCAGCCTGTCACCCTCCTCCCGCCATGCCTCCTCCCTCTCCCCATCTCCTTCCTCCCCCTCATCCCTCTCCCCTTCCTCACCCCTAGAGTCCCCTCACAGCAGCCGCAGCCCTCAGCCACATCTCTTCTCACGGGTGAGTCCAGGTGTCCACGCAGTAACAATCAAATGACAGTGATGTGTCATTTTAAAGTGGATTTTTAGATTTGATTTCAAAAGTTGACTTCCCATTTCACG
Source organism: Morone saxatilis (assembly GCF_004916995.1). Lineage (NCBI taxonomy): Eukaryota > Metazoa > Chordata > Actinopteri > Moronidae > Morone > Morone saxatilis. The sequence goes on along the minus strand of NW_023339729.1, from coordinate 28,543,309 downwards.
GTGTGGCTCCATGAAAGATGATGACTTCAGCCAATGATCCTTCATGTCAGATATGGATATGGTCAGGCTGGCAGGTGCAAAGTACATTAAACACTTTGATGGAAAGACGAATAGAAAAGTTATTCTCACAAAATGTCTAATGAATACAGCCAGAGAAGACGCTTTACAAGTATTGTGAGGACAAGTGTTGATATCCAGTTATGTAAATCTATAAAAATCATATCAATCAGACGCCATATAAGAATGGTGATTGATACCACTCTCATGTTTATAGTGTCAATGTGACGCCACAGCCAGCAGCCAGTCAACTTAACCTAGCTTAGCATAAAGCCTAGAAACAGGGGGAAACAGCTAGCCTGCTCTGTCCAAATGTATCAAAACCTGCCTACCAGCATCTCTAAAGCTCACTTTTTAATGTTATATAAGCAAACAGGTACCAACTATGAACTTGCTACTGTCCTTTGTCCTGTCACAGCTTTAGGTAGCATACAGTGTTGTTTTTTTGGTTAAGCCTTTTTACTGTAAAATAGTAACAGTAAAATTATGGGTTGGATAGTTCAACAATTTGCTGAAACTCACTATAAAGCTTTGTAAAGCTGAGGGCAGCTGCAGATTCAGGTCATAATTCTTGGTAAGTTCATCACTACAAGCGACCCCTTTCACATTGTCATCCGATGCATTTCATCACAAGAATCAAACTGTTCTGTTTCATAAAGCTACGCTCGAGGAAAGACTGCTCTGTTTAGGTGTGCATCTTCATGTCAGCAGTTAATCCATGATGACAGTCTTCTTCCAGCCAACTACTGATTGTGGCTGAATGCGCTCCACTCTTCTTCAACAGGACTGAATTGAATTGGGATCCAGGGAGTGAATCTAATTTGTTGGTGCAATGTCTGCACACAGCACACAGCCATCCACTGACTCTGTCTAAATCAAATTCTAGCCTGCTTGAATGGTAAAACATGAAACACACAGCTTCTTTGTTAGAGCATCAAATCTCCTCTCTCGGCTGAGATTTATCTTTTAGCTCAGAAAATACCGATTTTAAATTGTCTAACGCATTAAGGGGGGACTGTAAAAAGCACTCATTATTTCTCCCAGACATGCTTCAAAGATGTCTTTGAAACTGTTTGCAGCACATTTTTGTCCACAATCAGTCACTTGTGTGAAGTTTCTTCCAATTTTAAACATGCAGAACCATCTTTAAAAATACCTTTATTTCATCATTCAGTTCTTAAAAAGAATAAAAGGTATTTAGCCAAGCAGTATAGCACTTAAACAACAATGTTAAACAGATTGTAAATCTCTAGCAACAGTAATATTCCTCAGAGTAAACAAGACGAACAGCACCAACAATAGAATTTGACCTTCTCCTCTTACCATTTATGAATCATTCTTCTTTTCAGTAAGGTCAAAGGTGAGAAATCCCTGGGCTCAATACCAGGCCAGGTTCTTTTCTCATTGTTAAGACAAGAACTTTATTAATCTTGAGGGACATATTTTTGTGCCAGAGATCTCTCAATAACTACAGTAACACTAGATTCTCAAATATAAACTTTTTTAAAGAGTAAATGCTGACACTAGTTCCTAAAAGAATAAACACAAAATAAGTTAAAACTAAAATAAACTAGAATAGAAAAGTATGTTGGCAATGATATTGAAAAGTAATATTGCACATGATAATGAAATTGTTGTTCTCAGTGTCCGATGTGTCAGCTTTCTCTCCGACAGAAGGGGGAGGATTTATACAACTTGATGGCCACTGGTAGAAAAGACCTCCTGTGACGTCTGCCATGTTCAACTGCCATGTTTCTACCGTAGCACAGAACAGATAAAGCAAACACTGGCTCTAGAAAGGGCTGCTCACGATTTTGTACACATTTCGGCCACCGTAGTTTCTCTTATGCACTTGAAAAGAGTGAGTAAAGATGCAATCTGCAACTACACCACCATTCTTACACAGTTAAAATGTGTTCTCTGCCAGTGCTGGATGTGCTACAGTTTGTTTCATACAAAAAAATTTTATTGAACTAAACAGTTTTTTTTTCTCATCTAGTATTGAATAACTAGCTAGTGTCATGGCATTATGAAAGCTGTCTGACCTTTGAGACAAAGGAAAATATAACAATCCTGTGTCTCTCTTTTACTCTTTTTACAGAACTTTTTACAAAAGTCAAGTACTTACTAAAACTAAAATTGTTAAAAAGTTTAGAGCTAATTTGTTTAAAAAAATGACTGTAATTAGACAGGCGGCAGTAGATAATAGCCACGAGTGATGCAGACACCCATGATACATTGTGACTGTGTGTCATTCTGTTACCAGACTGTGGCAGAGACAAGAGATCCATTTCATGTCTGTCTCCACTGGTGAAGTAATGGCAGTGCTGAAAGATATGCTTCATGGTATTTGCAGGGTGCACTGGACAAATATATTCCCCCAAATATTTGATTACCAATATTAACATATTTTTGTTCAGCTTAATGCAGATGTATCACTCATGTGTCTGTGTTCGTGCTGCATTCATGCAGTACCAGTGAAACCGGAAGAAAAGGAAATCCTACGTTATTCCGAATTGGGACACATTATTCTTATAATGTTTTTGTTTGTTGACTTATCCCTCCATCTTTCTCTCTCTCAGGAACCAGTTCGTCACCGAGGTATGGAAGGCGGAGGTTCACCGCAGGGTTATCCGTTTTATCTGCCAATTGGAAGCCCACCGAGGGCGTACAGCTTTCCCTCCTCCATATTCATTGGTCAGAACAGAGAGAAGCAACTTTCACCAGAGCCCTCGTTGGATGGTCAGCTGGCCTGCCGTTGGATGAAGGTAAATATAATTGTGAAAACATCCGATGCACTGTCTACTGTAAGAATATCACAGAGGGCTGGGTAAAAGACTGCAACTATTATTCTGGCCAATAGGTGATGCGGAAAACAAACTTAAATTATCGCTGTCAGTCACAGAAAAAGAGGTATAGAGGATGAAGATGACTTAGGTTTACAATACTAAAAAATGGTGAGGAAATGTAGGATATGTAGGATATATTATATATATATTATATAGGAGGAGATAAGATAATGGTTCTTGCATATAAAATGTGGGGGATTTGTCTCCTTGGCCACTGTGAATGTGCTTCACAATATAAAAACTCTAACTGCACATAATCAGACATACTGTATTAAGTTGCAATAAGCTGACAATATGACAAAAAGCATCAAACAAGGTCTTTATTTAAAGTTTTTTACGATAGTCTAAACTGGTTTGATAATAAAACCTTTGATGATATTACATTTACATTCACAAAAAGCAGAAAAGTTCAAGTCATTATGGAGTGGGAGCATAAAATCTGGATGTTAATACATGTATGATGTGGGAACTTCCAAAAAACAGTCAGAGAAATTATGCAGTATTTCTAATCATGAGTTTTACCAACTGAATTTACCCTCAATGAAGAATCTCTCTTCTTCTCTACCCTCCAGTGCCACCTGCTGTTTGACTCGCTGCAGGACTTGGTGGATCACATCAACGACTTCCATGTCAAGCCTGAAAAGGATTCTGGGTACTGCTGTCAGTGGGAGGGCTGTGCTCGTAATGGGAGAGGGTTTAATGCAAGGTATGTTCACAGTGTTATCACTGACATTTCAACAAACATGGTGTTTACGTTGTCAGCCTGGGATTAGGACAAATCATGACTGCAGGCCCGCCCCTTAAAATCTGATTTGCAATAAGATAGTTAATGAGTTAAAATAATGAGTGTGTTGCCTTTGAAAAAATTAAATGTTATTAGCAAATGGTTGTGTAACAATATTGGGTTAAAAAAACATAATGTCAAAAACATAATGCCACAAACAAGGGAAATGACTCATGTATTAACATAAATAATAGATTTTATTTACATAGCACCTACCAAAGTTAATAAATACACATATAAAATCATACTGTAACAAAACATGAGAAAAGTAAACAGTTAATAAAATGTTTTATCAGGTTATACACACAGACAGTTATCCAAATTAAAGTTAAAGTTAGAAAAATTATGAAAAACACAAAGGCATTTAATTTACATTGATATATGATAATGAACAGCAAACACAGGCTGCAATCATTTTTCTTACCAGATATGTAATTAAACATATACAGAATTGTACAAGTGTCATTCCTTTGTTTTGTCAATGCTGTACTGCCATACCAGCAAGACCCACACCTGAGAGTTTAACTTGTATTTCATCACACATTTTATCCCATTTAAATGATCCCAGGCTGCATGCAAAGTAGTTAAAAGCAACATTTAAGTGCAGTAGTTTCCTGGTTCACCTTGGCAGTAGACAGAAAAAGAAAGAGTGTGAATGAGTCTAGTAATTCGAGTTAGGCAAGTTATTAGACTGGATCGTGACATTTTACATATCACAGTCACAGCCACATCCTTAACCCTTTATAGGGCACTCATTGAAATACTTGGAAATTTAAAATGTCAACCCTGGAGTGTTATTGGTGGATATAAGAAGACATTTTATCCACCATTTTATCCCCCCCCCTTACCATAAAGGGACTGAGCAGACAGCTACTGCAAAAGAAAAATGCCACATCAATATACTATAAAAAATATGTAATAAATAAGCCATAAGCAAATCAAGATCTTGAAAGAAAGCAGTAACAGTGTATATTAGTATATCACCTATTAAAAAAAACCCACCAAAATATGCCATAGAAGTGTAATAAAAACTGTCATAAGGAATTGACCATATATGGTTCCTCGCCCGATAAAGAGTTAAAAAAGCATACATAAATAAACAACACACTTTCTTTTTATGCTTCATGTTTTTATAGGTATAAAATGCTGATTCATATCCGCACACACACCAATGAGAAGCCACACCATTGCCCCACCTGTAACAAGAGCTTCTCCCGTCTGGAGAACCTGAAGATACACACCCGTTCACACACAGGTGAGTTCACAATGACAAATATCAACAATGATTCATACTACTAAGTACGACTAGTTGTCCGTGCATCCAATGCCTGATCTATCTTATTCCTCTCTGCTGGAGATGTTCAGTGTTGTCCATAAACTATTAAAAACGCATCAATGAGACACACTTTTGAACTGGATGACATGTTTTCTTTATTATATAGATGAGCTGTGTATTTTTTTCCCAAATTAACATCTTGCAGCTTTAAATACTACTTAGCCAACCAAATATATGCCTCAAAGTAGTTCCCAGCAAATACATTATTTAGTCTTGTTTGAGTAACGTTTGCTAAAACCTGTGGTGCCCGGTTGTTTTAGAAAATGACTGTCTCTCTTTCTGAAAGATTTACCTTCTTCATGTGGAACAAACAGGCTTGGGACTGACAGCCAAAGGCATGGAAGGGAAGTCAGAAAGTGTTGAGAAATGGACTAAACCCTTGTTGGCTTTTGGTTCTTTTCATGCGATTTTTTGACAATAGCAAATATCGTATTATCCTTTAAAAGACTTAAAACTAATGCACAAAAGGGTTTACGTTTGTGTGCAGGGGATGTGGAGGGGATGTAAGGATGGGGTGAAGTTGCATGCAGGGGTCCAAAGTAAAAAATAGGTTTCGTTTGTGTGCAGGGATGTGGGGGGCGGATGAAGTAAGGATGGGGTGAGTTGATGCAGGGGTCCAAAGTAAAACATTAAAGCCACCGGTAACTTGAACTGTTTTGCAAAAGGCTGGAACATACATTTTCCATTGAGAAAACGCTCAGTGCGTTCTTTGCTCTTCTTTTAATGAATAGCATACTATCAGGTGTAAAGTATGGTGTCACTTGTCTTGCGATTCTACTAAGTTGGTGAACATGATATTATAACCAGCCTAAAACATCAATGTGTTAACATTTTTAGAGTAACATGTTAAGCATGCTAAAATTATTAATAGTTCACAGCCTCAGAAGAGAAGCTAATATTCATCACATTTTTGTGTGCGTGTTTGGCCTTGTAGGCCCATGTCAAGTCCAAAGTCAAAGTCCAAAGTTCAGCTTTAAATGTCAATTCTCCATGCACAGACATACAAGGAATGACGAGAGGACGTTCACCCACGGTGACCAGATAAGTGACAGCCAAACTGATAAGAACAGAATATTTCCTAATACTAAAATTTTAACATTCAAAATTACAACGGACATAAAATATAAATATACATATACAATACTTATGGTAGTGCAAAAAAGGCAGATGGTAATGGCAGCAGAAAAATTGATGTAAGACTATATTTGTACACAGTAACAGTCCAAAATGTAATAAATAATAGCAGCAATTTTAACTATGTGTATGGTGGTGATAGTAATGGTAAAACTAATAATAATAATTAGTTAGTGCAGGAGCAGTTTGTCCAGGTCGGAGTGATTTTGGGGGGGGGGTTCAGCTTCCTGACAGCCTGGCGAGGATGTGGCTGGGGGAGGGTGAGGCGAGTATGTGTCTTGCAAGGAAGGGAGTGGGGCATCAATGATCTCACCAGTGTGGAACCACAGAGATTAATCTGTGATTTTTACTGAAGTCTGGTCTTTCCCCTAAACTGAGAGGAATCAAACGCAACACGAAACAAACTGAGCATGGAATAAACTTGCATCGCCATCAATCTTAACGTGCCCTTTTGTCTCATATTCAGCCTTCATGATGTACTTAAGATATGAAAGTATTCTGTCAGTAGGTGGAGGGACAGTGCACTTTGTTCTCAGTCTTGTTTCAGTATCTCGAAACAAGACGAGGTAAGACAGATCGCTCACAAACAGCAGAGAGACAGAGATCAGAGCTTGTTATTACTTCTTTAAGAAAAAAAGGACAAGATGAAAAATAGGATCTCAGGACTGAGTAATCATTTACGTACATAGCAGCAAACATTAATCTTTTACTTGCTGTCATTTGATAGTGGCCCAAGTGCTTTCATTTTGTCATGTTCTGCTCTGCTTACTATCAGTCAGTCTGACACATACATTTTCTTTTTCTTTTCACAGTATGAGTGTAATCTTTTCAAACCAAGCCACTAGGAAATTACTGGCACCATAAACACACCAATTAAGCCATTCAATTTGAACAGGATCCGTCTTGATGCATTTGAAAGCTCCTGGTGTTAAGTGAGTCATTTCATGAATGACCAACATTTACACGGTACACACAGCTTTCATTTCATAAGGTGTGGTAACTTTAGAATAATGCAGAAAGGTCTGGGAATCTGGTGTCACTGGCTTTATTGTTTGCTTTATCAGTTCCGCATTGTTAAAATGAACTGAGTTCTTCTGTTACCTGATATTTCTGTCCGTGTATACCAGGAACTGTCATGACGCAAAAACAATCTCATCTATTGAGACTTTTGGTCATATCTCATTAGCCTTATCTTCAGGTTGATTTCACTATAGCTTAGTGTGCTCTTGCTATACAAGTGTGTGTTGTTATGCAATGTCACCTGTGGCTCTTGTGTATTAAAGTCTGAGAAAATATCCCCTAATGAAGTCACAGAGTTATCTCGGCTGGGGTACAGAACATTTTGAACAGAAATCCTGACAAACAGCTTTATCTCTATTATCTTTCACTTCATGAAAGTGTGATACAAAATTGCTGATGTACCACTTTAAAGTCCTTGTAAATGAATGACACAGGAAATATTTACAGGGATCCTTAAAGTTGAAGGTTCACTGTAGTGCAGAATTTTTTTTATCACAACATACAACTGAATGTTGCTTTCCATGGCTCTTTCTCCTGCAGTGAAGCCTTCTCTGACTTTGTATTTTTACTGTAATCAATTGTCCTAATTTATTCATTCTCCCTCTCATTACTTTTATTCTCTCTCCCTTTTTCCTCCTCTAGGAGAAAAACCCTACATCTGCCCTTATGAAGGCTGCAGCAAACGTTACTCCAACTCTAGTGACCGTTTCAAACACACTCGCACCCACTACGTTGACAAGCCTTACTACTGCAAGATGGCAGGCTGCCTGAAACGCTACACAGATCCCAGCTCGCTACGCAAGCACATCAAGGCCCATGGGCACTTTGTTGCCCAGGAACAAGGCGCTCCGAGCAGGCTGGGGCTTGGTCATCCAGGGCACCAGAGTGCCGCTGAACTGCCTTCTGTAGGCGGCGCCCACATCATCATTCCCGGGGCTGCTGCAGCACTTCTTGGAGGTCTGGGGTCCTCTTTGCCTCTCTCTGCTTTCTGCCATGCCAGAGCCCTGGGCCACCACGGGGCACCGCTCTTCTCTGTTGGTGGAGGAGGAGGCAGTGGCATGGGGCCGCTCGCCCTCTCAGACTCTCCTCTGTTACACTTTGGGCTTTCAGCTGTATCCATGTTGGGGCTGGGAGCACTGAGAGGTCTGGGACAAATGGCAGGGAAAGAGACGGAACCTGAAGAGGAAGAGGAGGAAGGAGAGGTGGGGCAAGTGCTGAACCTGTCTGCAGGGGTGGGGCCAAGGCGAAGTGACCCTTTGTCCTGGGTGGTTGTCCCCCCAAGGGCACTCCTTCTTAAACCAGCTGTCGTCAGCTAGGATGTGCCCCAGCAATGCACAGAACCAGGGAGTGTTTGTCTTTTTCTGTATCAGTGTTTATATGCTTTTATGTCCGGGTGTGTGAGACATACATGCATGATTATGATGAGTGTGTGTTTGTGTGTGCATGTGAGGGATCAAAGGTCGCTGTCACCTGCAGAGCCATAAAAAAGACTTCAGTCATTCCAACCCTGAAACAACTGAAGACGGACTGAAAGACTGAAAAGTACAGAAGTCTTTGTGTTGAGTGTACAAAACCTAAACGACTTTTGGGTGTTGGGTTGCAATAAGTTTCAGCAGCATGCGTATTTTAACTCTCAAACTTTGAAGGGTCAATTCACCCAAATTACAAAAAAAACAAATACTCCTAGTGGATTTCCAGCTGATATTTTTATATATCTTTCTTGGACTTCTGCTGAAAACAGCATTAAAACGGACATTTGATTCAACAGTGAAATTCAACTTGTCTTTCCACAAACAAGCTCCCTGTTGTATGAGATAATCCACAGGCATCACTGTGAGCCATTTCTTTATTTGGACTACTTTGCAATAAGATTTTTAAATGTGAGATTTAATTTAAGATCATTGTCACTGAGAGTGTTTGCAAGCTGACATTAATTTGTAGCTCAAAGTCAGGGCTGCTAGTGTGGTTGTAGTAGACTCCTGTTGCAATGTTATGAATCTTACAAATCAAATTCCGTATATATGAAAGTGGAGATGTCTTAGAGGTTGATATTTCAAACCTTTGTGACACAAAACCACATCTATCTGCACAGATTGACGTGTGATTTTGGTGAAATTACCCTTTAATATTCCTCGATTCACCCATCTCCTCCCATTCAACATTTTACAGCAGACAATCAGCTTAATCAGATTTACTAAACCAGGCCATTAAAAGAGCTGGTACACTAACCACTTTGTAGTTTTTATCTCCGACAATCTCCACTGACTGCTTCAACAGACCCGTCTCTTTACTCATAAATAAATATGGGACAAGCATGATTATGGAGAGCAATGAGAAATACAGTCCATACACAATAATTGAATGTACCATTTAAGAATATGTATACGCATTGTAGACTTAAGATCTACTTTTGTTACATACATCTATAGTTTTCCCTTTAGGTAAAGTTAAGAGTTTGTGCAATTAAGGGGTTAAATTTCAAAATATGATATCAATCATTCAATCCTCCCATAAAAAGGCGACTCATGTAAAAAAAAATCAACCCTCCCGAGCCTTGATGCCACGCATCAAATTTATGGTATAGTTATCTCACTGCGATGTTTGATGACAGATTAGAATCCACACAGAGCTATCTGTTTGACCATGTGATTTTAAAAGTCACAAGAAGAAACAAAAAAAAACTGTGTTGACGCAACTGAATGTAGGTTTGAGATTAACTTTCTTGTTTGTATTTTATCTCATCTAATTCTTTGCTCTATCAATCATTCCAAGACAATGATCTAGACAGGATCAGCCCTGCTTTTTTAGAAAAGACTTTGCATTGATAAGGACAACAGGAACTCGGTAGACAAAGGTGTGTATTGTATAATAATGCATACACATTTGCTTCATATGAATGTTAAAACACAAAAAGGTACACAAGAATAAGCCAAACAATGGTTTAAAAAACTGTCTCTCGAGTACTTTTGAAGGGTGAATGTCTGACAATGGCCACATGTGGCCAGTATCTGTGTTGATTTATCTTGTATTCTTGTTTGCACATTGATTTATCCTAATCAGTATTTCAAAGGTGTCCAAGTGCCTTGTGTTTCAACCGAAATATATCACACAGTATATGAAAAATATTTAGACATGTGTATAAATGTACTTTTCATTACATTTTAGAAAACTGAAATTTAATAACTTGACAACAGATGTGATTTGTACATCAGGGCCACTGCAACACTTTCCAAGGACGTCACCAGTGTTGATGACTATGACAATGACTCTATGTCAATAAACACAAACAACTGAAAATAAAATCTCTCCTGTTGTTTTAATTTCAGCACACCCCTACACTGTGTATGGCAATGAAATATGCCTACATATTTTGATTTAATTTTAATTGCCTGTAAAACTTTGGTAAAAAAAAACAATTTAATAATTAACTCACATATGTGCAAAGATAACCCCAAAACAAGCAACAAGGAAAACATTACAAAACAGAAAATAAGTAAAAAAATTCTAAAAAATCTAAAAACATTATTTTCAAGTTTAAATATTGTTTGCACAGCTCAAGATGGGCAGAAAAGGGGGGCAGGGGGTGACGCCCAGCAAAGAGCCACAGGTCGAATTCGAAGCCATGGTACATGGCGCACCTGCTCTACCAGGTAAGCTAACAGGGACTTTAAGGAACTGAACAGTAACCAACTGACTGTTTTAAAGCTATTTAATGGTATATTTCAGAAGCATTTTTGTTATATTTGTTGAAATTCTCTTTGTACCCAAACAGCAATCAATAAATCAAACGCTGTAAATTATTTATTTTAATTAGGTAACTGGCTGTTTCAGGCCCGTAATAAGCCCTTCCAATCATTTCATTCGAATTCAAATGAAATCTACCTGTCTACCTATCAATCTGCCTACCTTCACACACTCTGCCTTGGCTTTAGAGGGAGGCCTCAATGGAGGGGGTGGGATTTTGTCGGGTTCAAAATCTGTCTCTTGCAAGTTTCTTCAATTTTATCTAGCTTTAATAGATCCAGTGAGAAAATAAAAAACACTAAGTGGAGTTCCCTGAGATCTATATACTTAGATTTTATACAATGAGTGTGTCCAAGTGCTGACATGGGGGTAGAAACGCCCCACCTAGCGTGGTGCTATTAGTCTCTGTGGATATATAATAAAACACTGGGCTTACATAACATCTGATATGAGGAACCTCCAACAATAATAAATAACACAACATGCACAGTACCACAGCAGCAGTTAGGGATATAATTATTGGTGTAAATGAAAATGAGTCATTCCTCATACTTGGTAAATGGACCTGTACTTGTTATACTTATATAGCGCCTTTCTAGTCTT
>NW_023339729.1:28509342-28531682 GCF_004916995.1 Morone saxatilis | reverse complement strand
GGAGCCTAGACGCCAAAATCTAAATATGCTGTACTGCTTAATAAACATTCCAAACGTGAGTTGGCTGACTGAACTGTAATGTTTACAACTTTGTGGACTGCTGTTAGTCTGCTGACTTTTTGACTGGGGTGGCACAGAATTCCAGTAGCATATGGAAGTGTTTATCATTTTGTGTAACATGTAACAATGTGCACAGAAAGGAAGCAGGCAGCGTTTCAGGGCACTTCTGCCTAATGTATGTTCCTGGTCTTACTATAAAGTAAGAATAAAGTTCTTAGTAGGCACCATAACAATAATATTTTGTGTTTGTGGATATTATGTTTTCAGGTGAAAACAGAATGTGTGAGGTTTACTTCTCCTCCTCTTCTCTCAGAGTTCCTTCGCAATTTGAACACACTGCCCAGCTCAAAGAAAGGAGGCTCTGTTAGTTAGAAACAAATCAGATCTGTGAATGCGACCTAATGACGATAGAAATATTGAAACAAAGAAGCAATATGCTTTACTTGTGTGACAAGGTAACCACTTTAACTAGTAAACATTAATGTCCATGTGAATGTTGGTTGGTCGTTGTGTACATGTCTATCTCTACAGTTGAAATGTCATCCATTTCACATCCTTATAGCAATGTGAGGTGTATATGTTTGTCCTAAAGTATTTCTGTATTTTTTTTCTCTCTCTCTTTAGAATGAAACTGTTGAAGACCCGAACGTCCTCTTCAAAGAACACCTCGTTAGTAATTTGAGTCTACTACTACTACTACTACTCTTGTTACTTAGTTAGTTTATTACTGAGGTCGTAGTGTGTGCTGCTGGTGGACTGAATGTGTACCGAAAGTGTATTGTACTGAAATGTGTTCCTAATATTGTTTCTGCCCCAACAAGTTCATATTTTGTATTTTGTAAATCTTAACTTGTTAACACAATGTAAACAAAAACTGAACATTTTCTAAGATTAGTAAAAGTAAAAAATGATGGCAGGTTATTGGATTGGATTGCATTAGATTGCACAAGTGTTCCTAATAAAGTGCTTGGAGAGTGTATAATTAATAATATAAAATTAATCTTTTATAATATATAATTATCCAGCACTCTTATGTGTACACACTTTTATACACATAGCACTGTTTGAAGTATCATGCTATTTTCAATTAATTATTATGTAAGAGAAATATGAAAAAAAAATACTTTTTGGAATTTGAAATCTGTTTGTTAATTCATAGTTTGGTTTTGTTCTTTCTTTCTCTTCTATGTAGATGATTCAGATTTAGATGGACCTTCAAGAAGTTATCCAACAGCATCAGTGTTGAGGGAGATGATGCCCCCACTCCTTCAGTCAATGTTGGAATTGTGATCGAGGGGGTTGAAGTTCTGTGTAACAACTTGGGAGACATCACCTTTGCATGTGTACTCTTAATGGGTGTAATATATGCACTGAACCTGTTCTCCTCAGGAACTAAAAGCCTTCTTTCAAGTACTTCAGAAGCTTCTTCCTTCAAGTAGATTCTCACAGACTCTCAACCAAGGTACATATGCTCAACTGTTAACAACTGATGGATATTTTGTGCACTTTTAACACCAAGCAGCACCAAAAAAAACAAATGCAAAGAAGTTGGACTGTCGGACTGTCTTCCATATACCCAGAACTTCAAAAACAAACAATACTTTTTTTGTGCCCCCCCCAGAAAAATTGGAAAACTTCAAACCTGTTGTATTGTTAGACTATAATAGAGCAACAATTAGATTAGTGGAATCAATTAGTTGCCAACTATTACATTAACATACAGCTATTTTGTGATGTCTAAAATCTAAATTCTCTGATTTAAGCTTATGTGAATATTTTCCTCTATGACAGTATTCTGAATATCTTTGGGACCAAACAAGACATTTGAGAATGTCACCTTGGGCATTGGGAAATGGCAGTGAACATTTTTCACAATTTTCTTACAATTTGTCGGCCAAACAACTAATTGATTCGAGAAAATTATCAACAGATTAATCAGTAAAGAAAATTGTCAGTTACAGCTATAGACCATAATTCTGACAAATAAACTGATGTTTTGTTGGATTTTATGCTGCATTAAGGCATCTTATAACTGTTAGTGTTGGACCATACTGCATCATAATGTTGGTTTAATTTGGTTTGGTTTAATTAATTGAACTTAAATTTATTTTTTTAGTACTAAAAATAAAATATATGTTGAAAGGACAAAGGTAAAATATGTAGTCTGTAAGTAATTTTGTTTTGGTTCAACTCACAATGATTGTGTTACTATAATACTATTTCATTAAGTTAGATGACCATAACATTTTAACTCTTAACTAACCTAATACAATTTTGTGGAACCGGTTGACAAAATAAATGTAATTAAAGTCAGTGTTTCATTTTTTGAGTGTAGTTTTATAAGATACTGAAAGATAAGAGGTAAAGATAATGGGGTGGCACTTGGGATGGCCAATCATATTTCAGGGGTGGCCCCACATCTGGACATGCTAGCTCCTGTAACTTATGCCAAGTACCCCGCCGATATGGTATTTCCTGTCCTGCCTGTTTTTTGCCACATCATGCGAGTACATTTAGGCTTGTGATATCCCGCCTGACTTCACAAAGGATGCAATTATTTGGTGCTTAACAATAAAGGTGTTAGCAGCACTGCTAACAGAGACAGCTCATGCACAATATAAGAAAGGAGCTACAATGAACATTTTTACTTTTCATAACTGAGAAGATAGTGTAGAAAGTGTACAACAGATTTGCTGAAAATGTGCCACAGGAACCCTGTTATCAGTAGACTTTGGCATTGGGTCTACAGTTGTGAAAATACACAAAGTAAACAGCTGTTTAAACATAATACCACGGAAACCATACTGTTGGTCATGAAATGGGGATCTGTAATTGTCACCCTCCAACGCAAACTGAGTTGCAGTAGTTAATTCGTCACATATGTAATAAAACAAAGCGGTCATTTTTAAGTTGTCATTTAAAGCTGATATGTTTCATTTTAGCGCTAAATGGACCCTTCAAAAAGGATTGCTACTGCACAAAGTCACGCAGACAGTTAACACCCAGGTCTGGCACGCATAGGCTACAATTACTATTTAAATAAGTAAACAGAACATCAGGTAAATGGCAGTAGTGTTGCAGTGCACATGAGGGTAGATTTATCTGCAAGCTGGACAGTTAGGCCCAATGTTCTTTAAAGGACAACTTTTGATATTGTGATAGTTGACGTACATAGACTCACAAGAGCTGTATCTAATAGTTGGCAAACTGTGGTATGTGCAGGCACTTGTTCTCCATTTCTTACTATGAACAGGTAGACATATTTGCCAAATTGAAATAAAGTTTTGTAAAACTCAGGAGTTACACAGTATATTTATGCAATGAAATGCTAGTTTTATGTTGACACAGACGATATTTAAGATGTCTAATTGTGTTCGATCATGTGATGAGCTGGTAAACACAACAAAGCTGTTTAAACTTTAGACAGACGGCCTGTTGCCATTCTGAGATTGTTTTAGAGTTTACAAAGACACTTCCGCACTTTAGCATGATGATTATAGCTGTAACATTGCCTAAGTACTATAAAACAGGATTAAAGCCCTATTTGTGCAGGACTACTATTGCCAGGGGAGCTCATATAATTCCAAATGTAATTTGTGAAGAGTGTCCTTGACAGGAATTAAAACTGACAGTTAAGACAGTTGGATTCTTATCTGGCCAAGATATAATCTTTGTTATTATTGTGACATTTGGAGGTGTGGGTAGGTGGATTTTGTTACCTTTGGACAGAGCCAGGCTAGTTTTTAAGCGGGAGTAGCCCATAAAAACAAAAGAGTAGTATAGAGCTTCTCCTGGCGAGTATGTAAGCAATCAAAAACTGTACCTGCCCATTCTAAGGAACATTTGAACCAACAAGTTTTCTTGTTGATTACCTGTCTTTTCTCTTTTGGGATGATTTGGTAACCCAATAAAAAAAGGCACACAACACGGTCAAATTCCATTTAGATTACACAAATGGCATCATAGAACATCCCAGTTTGTGACAGTCTATAAAGTCAGTGTGGAAGACGAAAGGGAGCTCATATGGCTGGACACTTGTTGTTATCCATGGACAGTACTTTTTAAACAATGCAGGCCTATTGTGCAACCAGGTGAACCTGAGAACATGTTTTTTTTCACAACTGGTTTGCACCAAACATCTTCCATGGAGGATAGACAGTAATGTGTTATGTCAACACATCTATGGCTCAACATCAACAGGCATGTGTCTCCTCCCTTTTGCTTAATTACTGTGGTGAAGACCCTACATCCTACACCCCCTGTTTATTTCTCTCTCTCTCTCTCTCTCTCTCTCTCTTCTCTCACACACACAAACACACACACACACACTCTTATGGAAAATACCAAAAAGACCGCATGACCCCATGCCATAAATTTTCTGATTGTGGTGGTGGAAGGATAAGCTGGTTTTAATTTGTTTAAAATCCAAACCAGGATTTCTTTTTTTTTCTTTGTCACTGTCATAGTTCCCCTATGTAAGTATGTTGCTCTGTGTGTGTGTGTGGTGTGTGTGTTGTGTGGGTGGTGAGAGAGAGAGAGAGTGTTGTAATGGCTGCACCAGGTGAACACTTGAAAAAACTCCACAAGACAAAGTGTGTAAAGTTGACATAAAAGTATATGACACACAGGTTCCCTCCCTCTCTTCCAAAGTATTTAGTATCTCTCTACCGCTCTCTCCACTCTCGCTCTCTCTCTCTCTTCAGCTCCCTCCTCTCTGACCCCCCCTATCTTTCTCTGGGGGACAAAAAAAAAAAAACAATTTTACAAGCTTATTCCCGGTGGACAGTACTTGAGGTCACTGATGGTGTGGAAGTTACAGTTTATTGGTATCGCGTTCGTTGTTTGAATAAGCACATTCATGCCAGAAGCGAAAGCGTCGTCGGATAAGAAGGAATTAGGGAATCCAGGAAGGAAAGGGTCGCGGAAGTCATGGGGATCAAGACACCGGCTCAGGTGCGATCGGGCTGAAACGGTAAGAAACATAAAATCATCTGACTACTCCCTTCAAACTAAACCCGTCCTTTAGCACGAATCATATCGGCGTGTGTTTTTGGCTCAAAATTAACGTGACGCACAGATTACGCAAATTAATGGTTTTAACTTATTATTCTATATTGAGGTCGATTTAAAAATATATTGGGCAAGGTGACTGATTAATTACCGCTCATGACAAAAACAATAAAACTGTAACTAGGACCGTATCCTGTTCGATGCTGAAGGGACTGTCTGAGAAGGGCAAGGGTAGATATATTCCGCGTAGAATTGAAAAGTAGCTACAAAGAGAGGCACAAGCTATTGTTGGGCACTAGTCGCAATTAAAACACCTATGTTTTCCAGTTCATAAAAACTATGGGGATGATTCCCCGGTGTCATCAGGTGTGCATCGTACGCACTGCAGGCGAGGGATCTCAAAGTTGTGTTATCGACACAAGACTGGAGACTCCAATCAGTTTGTCTTCTTTTTTTTTTGTCGCCTTTATTGAGGTGTAGGTGTGTGTGGTTAGTAAGCTGAAAACAAAACGCGTTAGTAGTGTTCGGTCAGGTAATGCTGCCGCAGGTGGCGGCCCATCATTACTATTTCTGAACCGCCCATCCCTTTTAGCTTCAACACGCAACAAGAAACAGAAACCGAGTCATATTAAAATTTGAGTATGGAAAGCATACGAAAAAAAACATTTTACCTGGTTTGTAACGTATAGACCTAAGACTGTATGCCACACCCAAACAGAGATGGGAGGTCTGGGTGTGGCCTAAACCTCCAGTCTCGCTAGTGTATCCTCAATGGGTTTGGGTATCGATTATTAAACAGCGCCGTCGCCTGCGTAAAGGCGCATGAGGCGCTGCGCTTGGTACCAAATGCGAAGAGAGCGCCACCAAAACAGCCCAACGATCATTCATTCTAACAGTCAGGATATTATCCGACTCAGTTCCGGAGCTCCCAGTGTTACCACAGTTTGCTGCCAATTTATGGTCGCGCTTCTCTGTCTCTCCCTCGGCACGACTCAGCTCCAACACACACACACACACACACACACACACACACACACCACACACACCAAAGTACAGAGTAGAAAAGAAGCGATATTTCTACCTGCTTTGTTGGCAACCACAGCGCGCTTGTTAATCTATAATGAATATAGTTATATCTGTATAGTCTGTATTTATTTTAGTGATGTCTGGTGAGTTTCATGTCAGGATGTATTTTACAGGAGATTGTAGATTTGTTTACAAGTGAGATGTCACTGAGTTTACATACTTTGCTGTTTTAAACTTTACTGCTGGTACCTAGAAGCAATATTTTAGTTTATGTTTATGAATCAGTTCTAATCCGTTTCAGGACCTTTTCTTGCTCTCTGGCTCTATAATGCTGAAAAACGTTAACGTGTTAACGTTTTAATACTGTAATCATAATATTGATGTGAAATGGCATAGTTTTTAGTCAAATAACATCAACATTTTTGGGGAAAGGACCTTTAACCCCCTCGTTAAGACCTCCAGTATATTCCCATTTAAAATATCAGTTTACTTGGCACCGTAACTGCCATTAGAAATACCCTTCAGGGCGCCTGGTTGGCTCAGTCGGTAAAGCTGGCGACACAGAGTTGCTGCAGCGGCCAGGGTCAAATCCGACCTCCGGCATCCCTCTCTCTCTGCCCCCTTCCTGTTCTATTCTTGGCTGTCACTATCCAATAAAGGCCCAAAAAATAACTTAAAAAAAGAGAAAAGAAATGGCCTTCAGGGAAACAAATAGAGTTTTTGCTTTTATACTTTGAGTACTTTTGAGATTACTTTTACTTGAGTAAAGACGTCGAAGGAAAGTCTTGTTTTACACAGGTATCTGTGCTTCTGTTTGAGTATTGAGTTGTACCCCACCAAGCAATGAATTGTTCTGCAACCTCGAACATCAACTGGTATCCCCCCGTCTCTCCCCGAGACAAGGATCGATCCACTGTCCGCACACAACAAAGAAACAAGCTGCAGAAACCGTCAGGCTTCTAATGATCGATATCATTTGAATTTATCTTGATGACTTTATCCAAACGGTGCCTTTTATAGTATACGGTAGTCACACTGTATAAGTCTCCGCACAAACGACAAATAAATACTAATAAAGATATTCTTAAATATATATCCAGTTTCATTAAGGATGTCTGGTTAACTCTGCCGTTATTTGATTAAAGAACTTTATTTAGGAATGTTCCCGAGTTGAGCACAATTATAGATAATATAATAATTGAAACAGATTTTATTTTATTTTTTTAAAGGACAAAGTGACAGGTTAGGCCAACAATGCAGGACCTCCTTTAATTGATATTGCACTTAAGTAATGCAGAACCACACCACGTGTGAATGCCTCTGCTTAAGTACTACCTTGTGTATTGTGTTGTGTTTTCTTAATCACTCTGTCCCCAAAAATGACACAGAAATAAATAAATAAATGAGTCCTATGTATTAAAAAAAGAAACAAATTGATTGGTAATAATAAATGAAATCGTATTTGGCTGCATTTTTTGTATTTATTTTTCTGGGCCTATTATTTTATTTCAATTTTTATTTTTTATTTCAGTATTTCTCCTTTACCATAATGTGCGGGGCTGACCTGCAGCTATGTCCTGGTCTTTCCTGCTTCACATGTGCTGTCCAGTAGTAAAAAGTTGGGTCAATATTTTCTTAAAGTCAGTCACTCTGCTGTAGCCTACTGGAACACACTGATATTAAACAGACTGGAAAACCTGGTTCCTGCTGACGGTGATTATGGGAATACATTTTTGGATAAAATAGTCTGTTTATGTTAGGCTACTGTGGAACTTCCATGGTACTGTTAATATCTCACTGGAGTTCATGATACAGCCATTGTTTCACACCATTGCCCCTTAAAAACAGCAAACTGAATTTTGCAAACTATGTGGGCGTCTGTCAGATTTATTTCAGTTCCATGGAAAGGCCCTTTAACGCCATCTCCCGCACAACCACCCGCCCGCTGCACCCCCACCTGCCATACCGCACTCATTGCGGCATACATCCAACGCACCCTTCCTCGTGTGGCGGCCTATTTAAGGCGGAACTCTCACTGACAATGCAGCCAAACCTTGTGTAAACACCTTTAGTTTCAAACAGCGTCAGTCTCATGGCCGTACAGGGAGGCCCCGCGGAGGGTGCTGTCCGTCCGCCCGCTTATGCCACTGGCCGTGTTATGACACTCACCCGTGTTATGACACTCACCCGTAGGCGCTTGCTCCTGTCAGCTCTCGGACGCGCACTGGTCAGAGTCCTGTTGTCCATACTGTCCGCGTCTCCTCTGGCATCACGCCGACTCGTGGGGTCCTTCTCGGCCGAGGTGCAGGGGATCACTGCTTCACATAAGTAAGGCTGGAGGCCGCTGGTTGTTTTCTCAGTTCACGGTTTGCTGCAGGTGTGCAGACACGATTTGTCCCGGTTTGAGTGTCTGTTTGTGGCCGTGTTCAGATGTGCTGGCTGTTGTAATCCTTGTCTGGTCTTTTAATGCGGATCCCTTCTTCTTGTAGCATTTTATGTGGTGGTTTGGGCATTTTGATCAAAATACAAACTACTCTGTAAACAGGAGAAACCATCACAATAAACGTGATGTGTGTTATATATTTTTATTAAATGTCCTTGTGTGAGTACATCTTTAGGACTACAACTAACAATTATCTACATTTTTCATTAATTGTCAAATTATCTTCTTAATTAATGAATTGCTGTAGAGAACATCCCAGTTTCCCTGAGTTCAGGGTGACATCTTGAAATTGTGTTGCTTACCAACAGTTCCAAACCCAAAGAATTCAATACTGTAATGTTGGGACAAAGAAAATCAGCAAACTTGAGAACTGTAACCATCAGATTTTTGGTAATTTTTGCTTGAAAAACAACATTAACCAATTTTCAAAATGGATGCTGGTTTATCTTCTGTTGACTGACAAACCTGGTAATGATTAGTTGATTTAATATGTTGGTCAGTCCACAGAAAAAGCAGGGCTGTCAAACAATTAAAAGGCCTGGTTATGATGCAGGTTTAGTTTAGTAGCCAAACTTTATAAACTTTGCATCTGTAGCCTATAATGCAGGAAAAACCCCAAAAGTGAAATAAACATTATTTATATTATATCAATATATCAATATATTTACTCCTCATTTCATACATGCATAACATTAACAACATTGACATTCATATAAAATGGCTGAAATATAAATGTTGATCTTAAGTAAAAGATAAAAGTAAACAAAAAAAATCTTTTACCTGTAGATATTGTGGATTTAATTTATCTGTTTTTAAACCCATTTTAAAGTCTGTTTGGTTTTGTCTGATTCGCTGCAATATGTGAATTCAGCTAACATTTCTTTCAAGAATCAGCAGCCCAGTTATTCCACAGTTCACAAAACACAAGGTCAAGAAGCATGGCATTGTATATGATTATTATATTATCTGCACTGTCTTGTTAGGGTGTTAAGTCTCTTGTTTCACTTTCCTCAGCAGTAAGCAGAAAGCTGGGTTTGTATTTGTCTTGGGTCTGCAGGTGACAGTTTTCTGTT
The DNA here is from genome assembly GCF_004916995.1 of Morone saxatilis. Classification (NCBI taxonomy): domain Eukaryota; kingdom Metazoa; phylum Chordata; class Actinopteri; family Moronidae; genus Morone; species Morone saxatilis. Next base: position 28,522,070 of record NW_023339729.1, on the reverse strand, counting down.
TGCGTCTCTACTTACAGCAGATGTCTTAATTTTCAACCATGATTACTTACTGCTTTACTTGTTTTTGATTCCACATGTTAATTGCTACTGGAAATATGAATGAATATGGCTCAAACTAATACATTAACCTTAAAAAAGCATACAGGCTTTTTCAGAATAACATAACCCTTTTCTTTAAAAAGAGTATAGAATAAGGCAGAGAGAGGTTAAATCCTCGTATCTGAAAGAAACAAACATGTCCTTCTTAGCACACCTGTGATTCAAAGATGCCATTTTTTTTTGTCAGCTGTCACTTGAGAGCTAATCTTTAAAGCGACTATCAATCCTCGCTTTTTGTTTGACAAATGTGTCTTCATATCCACTTTTAGGGAACAAACTGTCAGGTGAAAGACCAGTACATGCTGATGTTCTGAAAGTTGGTTATTGTAGTGTAACCTGCTTATTTGGGCCACTCTAAGCATAGTCAACAGTTGGCGCAACAGCAGTGTTTGTGTCCATTGACCGTATATATAATGGAGGCAGTTAAGGTCATTTAAGACCCCTAACGCTTGATGGCCACAATTGTGTCAAAAATCATAACTCGGTCAAATCTGAACACACTGTCCTGCACATATTTTCTTTCCAATAACTCCATACATTTGTGATAATTTTTATTTTATTTTTTTAAATTATGCTCTTTATAAATCTAGAACTTGTGTCAGAGAGCAAGTTTTCTTCAGTATCAAAGCAATCCAGTGATTGGTCCATTGGACCTGCTAATAGCTAATTATGCATACTTTTAATAACTAAGTCACTGACTCCATTGCAATTAATTTTTCTTTTTATATCCCTAATATGTTATCACCAGTTCTAATCCTGTCTTTCTTTTCCTTTTTAGAGAACTGGTCAAGAGTCAGTGTCATCAGAAGAAGCATTTGTTCCACTCCTGGTTCCAGTTTCTGATCCTGTCTTGTCTTGTGCTCTTAATCTTGTGTTACACTCTATCCAACAGCTCTCAGCCATGGTTTGAGAGCTTTCCACTCCATAAACACTACCAGCGGATATTCAATCGGACCAATCAGGTTTATCGACCTCCTGCTTATCGTGTCCATCCAAAACACAGAGTTAAACCAAATGAAATTCCTGAAACCACAGGAATCCCAACTGTACCACCTACAGGTATTCAGTACCACCAAGCCTATGCACGCAACTACCACTTTATTATGGATAACAAAGAGGTGTGCAAGACCAAGATTCCTTTCCTGGTACTGATGGTTCCAGTGGCACCACATAACGTGCAAGCTCGGGACGCCATCCGGGAGACATGGGGCAAAAACAGTGTGGTTCAGGGTGAGGTGGTGCTTACTCTGTTCTTGCTGGGCTCTTCCGAGGGAGCTAATGTTGAGCAGCAGCAGGAGAAGCTTATACAGGAGAATCTGCAGCACCATGATCTGATCCAGAGTGACTTCATGGACACTTACCTCAATCTGACCATCAAAACCATGGTGATTATGGACTGGCTGGCCACACACTGTCCTGCAGCAGCATACGCCATGAAGATTGACTCAGACATGTTCCTAAACATTGACAATTTAGTGATCATGCTACAAAAGCCAGGCATCCCCAAGCTGAACTACCTGACAGGGATGCTGATGTGGAACAGGCCGGTCGTGCGTTCAAAGAGCTCCAAGTGGTATGTTCCTGAGGAGATGTACCCAGAAGCCACATACCCAACCTACACTCTGGGCATGGGATATATCTTCTCCAACGATCTTCCAGAGAAATTTGTGGAGATCTCAAAATCAATCAAACCCTTTAACATAGAGGATGCTTACATTGGAATGTGTATGAAAAAACTAGGATATGCACCTACATCACCGCCAAATCCCTCCCAGTTCAGGGCCTATAACACAAGATACGATCGCTGTGAATACTCTAAAATCATCACTTACATTCTTGGATCCTCACAAGAGTTGGTGACATACTGGACAGACTTAAAGAAGCCTGGACCACCTTGTTAAGATGATTACAACTACAGATGGACTAAGAAATCACTTGGGTGGCAGGGAATTGGGAGGGTAACTTATTTTTATATATTTATATTTGCTGTTCTGGTATATAAATATCATACAAAAAAAAAAAAAAAAAAATCAGAATCGGATTACCCTTTTGGAAAGGTTTCAAAGATTTCTGAACAACTGTGGTCTAGTATTGGTGAACTTTATTTTTTTTATTTTTTTAACCTGTTTATATTTAAAACTCTTTAGGGTTACCAATAGAAAATATGAAGGGAATGCTTATTTGTCCTTTTGTGAAGTAAAGTGGAAATGTGAATGACTGAAATTGAAGGTACCCTGAGGAGCTTTTGACCACTAATGTCGCTGTACAGCAAGGGTTTGGTGAGCAGTAATTCTATTGTTTTATATCTTGGTTGTACCTATGTTTACAAAGGCAGACATGAATGCCTCAACCACTGGAGTGCCTACACTTTTTGCTAACTGCATGTTGCTGCAAGGGGAAAGGAAGACTACTTGAAGAAAAGGAAACAAGCCATTGACCCCTGGCAGAGAGGAGTGAAAGTTGTTGTTTTACTGTTTATTTAGCAAATTAATGAACATTTTTCAAATTAAACTATTAAAGAAGCCAAACTATAAAATGCATCTGAAATTAATTTGTACATGTCACAAAAATATTTAATATTCATAAATACTACATTTTCTTTAATTTCAATGAGGTGAGTGACCTTACATTTGCACTAATATCCTGGTTGTAAACGCATATTACTTTGAGGTGTGTGTGTGTGTATATAGATGGTCATTATGGTATGACCATCTACGTCCCTTACCATTCGTGCAGTGCTGAAACTGGACTGGTTGCATAACAGATGATCAAATACTTTGGATCCCTTGTGATGACGTTTGTCAGGGATTTAGTGCACTGTAGATTCACAGTAAGTGGGAAGGTGTTTGAAGAATGTTGAGAATGGCACATACTTGTTTGACTTTTAAGGCCAAACGTCCTATTTATACTTCTGAAAGTACTTTGGGTTCATTTAAACTGTTGAAGAACATTCAGAGACATGGTATGCTGATCTAGTGAGTTTATTTAATGGTGGTGATGACTTGTCTCTAAGTAACGACAATAAGAGCACTGGCAGCCATCATATCTGAATTGACTGTCACAAATAGCTTGTGACGCGCCACTTAAAGGCTCATGCAGAACATAGTGTCAGGAACATGTGAGAATAAATGTTTTGCCCTCCTGATTGAATGCACGTTGACAGAGACAAACAGCACAGGACAGTAGAAAGAGACAGGAGAGAGAGACAGAGGAGATGACATGCAGCAAAAGGGTTCAGGCCGGACTAAAACCCAGGTTGCTGTGCTCAGAACTTGACACGTGAGCTACCAGGTCATTTAGTTCATCAGTTAACATATGTATATATCTTTTTTTTTTCCTTTTCTTTACTGTACTGTACACTGCATTTATGAAATGATATAATTTTAAACATTACAAGGTGTGATTGTGTCATTGTCTTTTTAAAACTGTACATTTCCTTCTATAGTAAAAGTAAAAATACTGGAAGTAGTTGGTTAACTGTTATTGAAAAGGGAAACAAGCTAAAATACTGCTTCTATATTACATTGTAAACTGTGTGAATCAAACCTAATGGGAATTTGCAATGAGTTGTTTGGACATATGGCTATAAATACAATCTATATTGATTGTTTTTGTTTGTTTTTTCTTTTTTGTCATGTATGATGTAGGAAATTGTTCTTCTGGTCAATCGTCACTTTACTGAATAAAAGAATAACTTGATGAACCTCAGTTGTATACAGAATCCTGTATTATCATGCCGCCAGGGAAGAGGCAAAACAATGTGTCTAACCACCGACAATGTTGTTTATCACTCCGTTTTATCAGGGGAGTCTGGAACATCCACAAGGTCTATATTTTATCTTAACCTCTGGGCACCCAACGCCTCTTAACAAACTGTATGCCGTTGTTATTTTCTCATGATTCATCTATTCATCAGGGTGTACTGTTTCACTTCCTGTTTGTGGACAGGATATCAAGTTTCATTCAAGGTCTAAAGTGTCTTATATGGTCTCTCTTAATTTGCACTGGTGCCTTTGGAAGATAATGTTGCCATTGTGCCATGTTTGAATTACACAACAGTTTGCAAACAGTTGGGTGTCGTGTGGATGAGAAAGCCAGCTTTAGTTTTAGTAATGAGGGTTTTGTGGCACGATGCTGCAATTCAAGTTTCTTTTATTATATTTAGTTTGTTAAGAATCCTTGGTCTAATCTGGAAATGTGTTTGGGATTAGAATTAGTATTAAACTGTTTTAACATTTATTGACCTAACCCTAACCTGATCCTATCCACATTGTATTGTTGACCAGTCAAAACATTAATTTAAGATACTTTAAGTAAGTTAAATTAGTTAGTTGGCACGGAGACACACACTAATTATTTTTGTTCTTTATCTTATTCTCTACATATATCAAATACTTACTTACACACCTACAGGGGATTCTGGTGGGCTCTAGTTCAGGTGCACATGACAACAAATATTTCCGCTTTCCAGATAAATCTATTCAGAAATACGTCCCAACTACTTATCTTTTTTTTAAAATTAGCATTTCATGCAAAAGGGAAAGAAGAATCAAAGAAAAAACAAGAAAAACTAGAGACGAAGAAGAAATTGGGGTGTGAATGCTGGATTTTTAAAGACTGACTGCATTTCTTGCTTTAAAATTTTAATAATAATCGAAGGTTTGTTGGCAAGGCAGCAGTAAACTGATTTAGGGTTGAGGTTAGGGTTAGCCTTGAATTCTTATGATTGGGTGACAGCATTTACTCCAATTTCAGACTTATAAAACAAACGAATTATTTAACTATAGAGTAAAGGATAGGATTTGTAGCCCACATCAGCAGACAATAGCCTATTTTTTTCTTTGGTTTACATTTACAGCAGACTTACGCTCTTGGTATTCCATCTGCAGAAGTCTATTTAATGCACTTATTAGCTGTTTTAACTCAACACAACTAATTCAACTCTGATAACTATCTCTTGTGCAAATGAACACAATCAGGACTGTAACTCAATCAACATAATATAGTTAGTTGTTGTTCTTGCAACAGTTCCAGAAAAAATTGTTGATCTTGTTTTAATTAAACAATGACTAATCCTCACATCTTATTGTTGCCTCAGGTTTCACTGGGCTTTTCCCAGGAACTTCTAACAGGTTCAGGCACATCCATGAGGCTTAACTAGCTGATTGTAGGGAGTGCAACCAGGCGGAAGTGAGGAACTGGTGCCTGAGGTGGGCGGGGCTTAGTCCCAGGTAAAGGTGAGCTGTACAATAGTCTCCGGTTTCCTCCATGATACCTGCCTTGATATGGTCTGACAGGAAGTGTTTTTTTATTAAGTAGCGACGCACGGAACTAAAAAAGGTAAGTTACGGTAAAGAAGAAGCAATATACCACAATGCATGCCGGTTAGATTTGTGTCCAGCTCTTTGACACCGCCTCCTGCCGCCGCCTGGTCTCGTCCCCTCTTAAGGCGACCTCTGCCCATTGATTACAGGCACAGTATTTGTTTGAATTCACAGCATCAGTTACTCTGCAGACACTTAGAAAGTTTAAAATATTAAATTGAGCACTTCAGCTGGTAGTGCATTTTTATTCTAAATATCTTGCATGTAGTCTAGAGAAATGAGTTTCCTCTGCTGTATAGAATAATACCCTAATTAGATTAGCCTAATATACATTTTTAAACTGCATGTTCAGGTTTATTTTAATTTAAAGAGGGACAATGCACATTAATTAACATGGGCACTCGGGTCCAGATTGAGCTCTACAGGCTGCAGAGTGTGAAGGCACAGGAGGAGCTTATGACATGAGGCTGGTTCGAGATAAACTGCGCCTCGCCTGGAAAGTGGCAGAGATCAGGAGACAACAGGAAGGAGAGGAAGAGCAGGAGGTGACCAAAAGCTGCAGTTGAGTTAGTTTCCTGCAACCTTCAAAGAATACACAGGAAGTCACAGAAATATTTGCTTACTGTTGGACCTGTGGTTTGCAGACCACATTCGTGTATGTATAAAAAAAAACCTTTATTCTTCTTATTATCAATCGATCTGTTTAACAGATTAAAACTTCATTGCACAACACGACACAGCTACGATCTAAAGTTAAAATATAAAAAAAATCACGCAGAAAATCATGTAAACGTGGTGTTTGTTGTCGAAACTAGGAGCCAATCAGCTCTTTGACCGCCAGGCGTCTCCCATCATGCTCTGGGTCGTCGGCGACTGGTTCTGTAAACTGCGTCCGCCTCGATCTCGTGAGGTTATCGATGCCCACGTGTGCATGACGTCGGAGCAAGTCGGACACCAGTCTAACCAGCATGCATTGTGCGCAGGCTCATGTCGAACATATTATACAGGATGCATAACTGCCAGGGGCTTGGTGGAGTGCTGGGGAGGCTGAGTTTGCACTGTTGTCCCATGTATGTTTCTGTGTGGCTCTCATATGTCACACACAGTGTACGGTGCGCAGTAAGTAGCTGTACAGTTAGAAAATGAAAGTAAAAAAAAAGAAGAAGAAGCAGTTTCCAGATCACTTCCTTATAATGAGCAGCATGGCAGCTTCGCTTCAGACGAAAGAAATGTGTGTTTTGTTGACGTGGCAGAGGATTTTGGTCTAAGATAAGATAAGATAAGATATTCCTTTAATAGTCCCACAATGGGAAAATTCCAAAGGGAGCTTGTCATCCAGTATTGCTCTGATTTGCATTCACATTTGCAAGTGCAGGTTCTGACCTGGTGTCACACTGCAATGCTTTATGGGTACCAACTGAAATGTGAGTGTTGTACTGAAACGTAGTGTTTAAACTTCAAAACTCTTTTACAGTTGTTTTAACAAAAATGGCCTTAAAGAATAAACCAGATGTATTTCTCATAATAGCATATTGAATATTGAAAAGGATATTGTTAGTATTGGTATAAAACTAAATTATGGTGTTTGAAATAGTATCAAAACATTTAAAATGATACTGATTAGCTTTTGTCATTTCAATTTTAAAGCACAAAAATCACGTTTTTTTTTTAATCAAATATGATAGATTGTCTGATTGTGTGTTGCTGTTTTATCATTATTATATCTGCTGAGAATAGTGCTGCTATCATGTGATAATGTGTCTCTCTTCTCTGTGTAGTTTTAATGGGGAACGGGTGGAGACGCTTAAAGCACATCTTTATCTGCTTCCTGGGAGGAGCATTCCTCTTGCTTATATATCTCAACATTGACTGGAAGTCGGGGAACTTGGATGATCCCGGGCCGTATTATGTGGCCTATCCACGGAACTACAAATTCATCATGGATGACACGCCAACGTGTAAGAGCAAGACTCCTTTCTTGGTCCTGATGGTTCCGGTCGCACCCGGTGACGTGGCAGCTCGGGACGCCATCCGACAGACGTGGGGAAATGAGAAACTGGTTCTGGGTCAGCTGGTCGAGACTCTCTTCATTCTGGGCCTACCTGGGGGAGCCGATGCAGAGCAGCAGCAGGAGAAGCTCATACAGGAGAACCTGCTGCACCATGACCTGATCCAGAGTGACTTTCAGGACAGCTACCGCAATCTGACCATCAAGACTATGATGATGCTGGAGTGGCTGGTTGCGCACTGTGTGAAGGCTTCCTATGTCATAAAGATTGACTCAGATATGTTACTCCATGTCAAGAATTTGGTTAAACTGTTGCTGGATCCCAGCACTGCCAAACAAAACTACATGACAGGTTTGGTGTGGTGGCACAGCCCAGTTTTAAGAAACCCATTTAACAAATTTTACATGCCGAGAAATGTGATTGCTGAGCCAGAATACCCTCCCTACCCTCTGGGCATGTCCTACGTCATGTCCATGGACCTGTCTGCGAAGATCCTGGGAGTCTCTCCTCAGATTAAACCTCTCTACATCGAAGACGTCTACCTGGGTATGTGCCTAAAACGCCTGGGCATTTCCCCCACCGACCCTCCTGAAAGTACTATGTTTATTGTCGACCCGCAGCATCCTCTGAGCGGCTGCAGCCTGTCGAAAGTGATCGCTGTTACAACAACAAGCATCCCGCAGATGACGAGTTATTGGGAGAGGAGCAGACAGCCAGAGGCTAAGTGTTGAACTTTGTCAGGTTTACCAAGACTGACTTTAGAGTTTTTGATGGTGGGTTGATACTGTGGTAACCTGAATCTGACATATATTTTAAATAAATTGAAATCGAGCATATTTTGTTATGTGTTTGCAGACAACTTGGAAGCACCTGTGTTCTGGGTTGGACAGAAACATGTCTTTTGGTATAAAAAAAACCAAAACAGATTTAAGGATTTGAACCCAAATCGACTTCCTGAGCTGTATCAGCTCTCACACTAACAGACTGATTCTCTACATGTTTTACATACAAACATAATGTTGTCCTTCCTTTTTAAAGGTCAAGTGTGTAACATTTAAGTAGATATATTGTCAGAAATGGAATATAATATTCATAGGTGTTTTTTTTACCTTCAGAATGAGACATTTTTATCTACTGATGCCGCAGGTCGCCTTAAACTTATTTTTCTCATTTCCTAAGCACATGTCTTACTTTATGCAACCCTCTTGCACTTGTGTCAGCTAGAATTTGAAAGTGAATGTTCTGGCACCTTTTGTTTATAGCTTCTCCTTTACCTACTGTAGCTTGGATTGTAGGGGGGCAGGTGCCACAGAACCATGGCCTAAGACCCTTGCAGGGCAAGAAGGCTCTTGTGTGTTAATACTACCACAAAAAGCAGAAATGACTGTCTTATTATTAGCTTAAAGTAAGCTTAAGCTGACACCTGCATTACTGAATAATTTCATGGCCCTCATTGAACTGGTAAGACTGATTTCTAGTACTATACATACATACTTTACAGTACTTTGACTATTTTGTTTGCGTGTGTGGGTGATGATTGCTTTCTGTGACTGAATTGTCTTGGGATGTTGTATGTATATTTTTTTTTTCCTCACGTTCATGTTGTCGTAGATCTTCATCTCAATCTCTGTCTTGAGACTGATTAAATGAAGCTCAACTAAATGAATGTAAAAACATGTTGGTGTAGCCCATCGACATATAAAACACTTCCACCCACTGTACAAAAATTAAGCCAAAATATCCCAGATACAGCCACTGACATATTTAACCATTCGGATCTCTAAATCTTTAAAATAGCAGAAACCATCTTTGGAAAAAAATTTATTTGACGTGTACTTTTCAGATTGGCTAATGTCCCATCTGCTAACATGGAGGCAACAGGCTTTATGACCTGTGCTGCAGTCAGCCACCAGAGGGCAATCAAGATGTTTTGGCTTTACTTTTGCAGAACTGTCATGTTGTCCATCTTTAGTCCATGTTCTTCAAAATGCAAAAAATGTCCTCAAGGATTCAATCATGTTGTGTTTTGGTGACCTACTGCTACAAAATATACTTTCACACCATGTTACAAGTGAAATGTTACCACTCATGTCACTTAATGAGTTAAAGGTGTAATATGATTGGCATTTCTCAAGTGTGATGTGATGTGTTATGTATCGGCAATTTAATGCTATAATATAAAGATATAAGATTGTAAAGAAGTTAATTTTGTTTGTATATAAACACAGCACTGGAGTTTATTTTCAAGCCTCTACAGTTGTAGTTACTCCTCACACCAGAAGAGGGCAGGCTAACATCACATAAAATCTACTGGATCAAGTTCTCAGGATTTCCCAGGGAAAGTTGTGTCCATGTGTTGCAGTTGCCTTCAAAAATAACATATCCACCATTGTAAACATTTAGGATGTAGATCCTTTTTGAATAATGTGTAAACTCATACTGGAACTGATATAACCACACCTTACCTATTCTTCTTTTTGAATGAGAGTGTTTTAGTTTTTACTACATTTCAGCTGAGGATCATCCAAAATTGATCAGTGTTGATATAGAAAGAGCCTTTCTCGTGACTATTCCTTGATGAGAGCAACTACTGTAAAGATTTTTTTTCTGTGTCGCACTTTCAATTTCCCATGATAGTCTGATTTAGCCCAGCTCAGTAGAGGCAATACAGAAAAATAACAATTAACAAAATCATGCAGCTTGTGGTGACAAAGCCCGATAAAAAAGTGATTGAACACTGCATAATTTTTTTTTCAAACTTTGTTTATTGAGCTTTTTTCACAACAGAACAAAGACATACAGAAACAGAATTCCCACCCCAAAAAGTAAATAAAAAAATAATAATAAAAAAATAAATAAATGAGTAAATATAAGACAAAGAGAGAATCTTACAAAAAAAAAAAAACATTAGAAAAGTACAGTACATACAGAGTGAAATCAGAGTGAAGCCAGCGGTTGTCCTTATTAGATTGTTTCATGCAGCTCTGATTTCTCTTCCAAGTATCTCAAAAAACGTTGCCAAATCTCATAAAATTTGCCAGATGAACCTCTAAGTGTATGTTTTATTTTTTCCAATTTCATATAAAATAAAGTACTCCTGATTCATAGTGTGTGGGATGGAGGGATGGCATCTTTCCATTTCAGAAGGATTAGGCGGCGGGCAAGCAACGTACAGAAAGCCAGAAAGTCACACTGAAATTACTCAAACTGTAGACAACAGAAGGTACTCCAAAAAGGGCTATGACTGGACAGGGGGCTATAGACACCTCCAGGACCTCCGAGAGTGTTTTAAACATCGAAGTCCAGTAAGTCGTCAGCTTGGAGCAGCTCCAAAATGTGTGTAAATATGAGCATGGGGTCATTTTACAACGATTGCATGCTGGATCTATGTCTGGGAATCTCTCTGATAACTTCTCTTTGGTCCAGTGAGCCCGATGCAATATTTTTCACTGTAGTAGTCCGTGCCTTGCACAGATAAAGGACTCTTTTTAATATTGCGTCCCAAGTTTTATCATGTATGGAACACTGCTCCATTTTAAAGAGCGTAAACTCGGTGACTGGTTAGCTCAGTCGGTAGAGCTAGAGACCCACATACGGAGTTGCTGCAGCAGCCTGGGTTCGAATCCGACCTGCAGCCCATTGCTGCGTATCATCCCCTCTCTCTCTACCCACTTTTCCTGTCTCTCTACAGCTGTCCTATCCAATAAAGCCATGAAAAGGCCAAAAAAATATATATGAAGAAAAAAAAAAAAAAGAGTAAACTGCAGAGCACCAATGCTTGCAAAATTAACTTAACTTGCAAAATGTGTGCACGCTGTATGAAATGTCAAAAGGATCTTATTTTCAGAAAGCATTTCTGTTTTATTTGTTTGACACTTTGCTTATAAAGTTAATACAGGCAAATACTTGGCTGTGGAACTGATAAGCAGGTCGCATGAAATACTTAAAATGTGATGTGAGCAGAGGCCTTTCTTGCAGACTGACTAAAGAACAAACTGAACTATAGATTTAGTCACTATAAATCAATGTACGGTTACCAAAGGATGCTCACACACACTGGATCGTCGATCTCTCCCCACCTTTAAGTCTTCACCTAAAAAAGAAAAGGGGACAGTGAACCTTCTTTGACTTAATTACTGTCTCTTCCTCTCTGGCATGAACAGTCTTATCCTCTCCCATGTGTTCTCATTCATCTCCAGCTGTCTATGATCTGTTCTCCCTCTGTCAGATAAAGGAGGATCCCTACAGTCAAAGGCCCTGCTCTCCCTTTTCCTGGTGACTGCAAGCCTGCATAAATCACACAGATGCTGAAAACCTAAACCCTGGATCCACATATTATTTGTTTTGCTGCCATGTAACATCAAAGATCCTCCTCAGTCATTGGCATTACGGCATGAATCCACTGTGCAAGTATAATGTATAATTTTACACCTAGCAAATGAATGTCTTTCGTGATGTACACTGTGTATTCCATGCAGTTTGGAGTTTAGTACCTTATTTTAACATAATTGTGTTGTTAGCACATGATTGTTAACACCACAGTTTAAGAAAGTTATTGCAAGGTCAGCGCAGGATTATATGTTTGTTCCACTTTTTCTTTTTTCAGACATAATATATTTCCTCTACTTCCTGTCTGTGCCCACCAGACAGTTTGTTTATGTGCGTGTCTGCTGCCTCTGCGTTAGACCCATTTATTGTCTCGCTATTTCAGGTATAAACACAAAATCCTCACAGAGATTACACAGACACTGCTTGTACACACACCCACATCTACAGAGGAAATTGCTCATCTTCTTCTCTTCCTTTGATGCTATAAAACGGGATTGAGTTGATGGATTCCTGTGTTATTTATTGTATATAATATCTGTATGTGTGTGTGAAGCATGTCAGGGATAGGCCATTATTTATTTTCCTTATCATAAAACTTTTCTCACTGATTTGGTGCTGGCAGATGGAAAATCTGCAGTACAGGTCTGAGACATAAGTTGTTTCTTATGATCCAGTATTGTTAAGGTAGATGGACAGTAGCACAAAGAGGCAGGTATATGTTCTTATATATTTTGTTTCAATCGGCTTCATTAAGAGAGCTATTAACTACCCAAAAGTCTAATCTCATTGATCAGCCCCCCCTCCTCCAGCATTCTCCCTTTTTACCCGCAGACCTTGCAGGTGTTGCTGTAATGTTACCCCTCCCTCGTCTGCCCCCTGCAAACCGGCTGCCCTCTCTGTCACCACTGCAGGGTCATAAACTTCAGCTGGTCCTGTTTTGCCACAGGGTCACACACACACACACACA
>NW_023339729.1:28505086-28509328 GCF_004916995.1 Morone saxatilis | reverse complement strand
CACACACACACCACCACCACCTCACACACCCATCTTTATATGTACCCTGGAGACTGGAACAGGGGTCTTCAGCTACACCAGTGCCCAAAATAATGCTGGTTTTTATGTGAACCAGCTAATTTTACAGGTGTGTACTTTTATAATGAGGGAAATAGATTTATTACAAATACACTGTGGCTCCTCTAAACACAGAAATAATCACAGAAATTGAGTGAAGCAAAGCTTATTTGTTTGGCTAAACATATTTAAAGCTGCTATATCAATAATCAATATCTTTATTAAAGTAATAATAGTCAGTTGTAGTGATGAATGCACTGATAATTATAATCCATTATTATAATAACTGTGTTAACATGATCACCACAACTTTATAGGTTAACATTATGTCACTGCTGTGTTTGCAGTTTTTTCTACTGCTGTCCCCAAGGGGCCAAAAAAATAAAATAAAATAATAATTTGCTTTATAGTGTGTGGGATTTAGTGGCATCCAGTAGTGACACTGCAGATTGCAACCATTTGAATACAGCTCAGCCTTCCAAGTGTGTGGGAGAAACTCTAAGTCAAGATCAAACCAATCACTGGTTTACTGTAAATGGAACTATTCTGCTGACTGTCTAATAAAATTCCTGCCAATAAACACAGAGCCTGTGGGGGTTTATTTGGCCAATTAAATGATCTGTTTCAGAGCAGTCTGTTTGAAATGTTTGTAAACCAACATGTGGACATTTATTCCAATATTGTATAAAGAAGGACATTAACAATGAGAAAAACTCTAACTTTTTAACTATAACTACTATAACTCTATCTTTAACTATAACTATGAAATGTTTTTTGCCTCTCCCTGCACTTTACATTATTTGTTATCTTTGTCGTTTTTTTATGTAATTCTAATCTGTGCAAAATAAATAAATAAATAAGTTAATTTACAGATTAATATGGCATTATTAAACAATTTGCTGCTTTTACTTTGGAGGCAAATACTTAAATACCAGTAGCTCACATCTTAAGACAAAAATCCAACTTAACATGTGTCCATAGCAGCTTTGTTCTCTGTCTGTCTGTCTGTCTGTCTGTCTGTCTCTCTCTCTCTTTTTCTCTCTCTGTCTCCCGCACACACACACACACACACACACACACACGGACATGAACAAACCATTAATGTGAAAGTAAGCCAGACTCGGTGGTGATTTAGGAGTAGCAGACAGTGGAAGGGTAGAGGCCAAGCTCTGGGTCTCATACTATCTCCCTCCATTCACCAGCCCATAAATAACACACACAGCCTCACGCTGACACGAGTGAAGCTACAGTTTGAGGTGAAGGACGGAGGGAGAAAGAGCAAAAGGAGACAGTGTTGTTTGATTAACAGAGAGAAAGAGCAAGAGAACAGAGAGATGAGAGAAGGAAGACAGGTGTGGGAAAAGAGAGAAATACAGACGTCCTGCTGGTTACAGTTCTGGGTCAAATACTGTTTCCTGTTGGAAAACAGCTTGATCAACCAGGAAGGACTAGGAGCAACGAGACATGGAGAAAAGTCCCAGAAGCATATTCACCTTTGTAACCAAGTACATTTAATCATGTACTGTACTGACACTTTCTACTTCTATTCTGCTACACTTGAGAGGGAAATTTTGATTTCACTACAATTATCTGGCAGCTTTAGTTACTAGTTAATTAACAAAATAAGCTTATAAAATAATATATAGGATATACAGTACTAGATATGTGATGTTTTGTTGTAAATTAAACTACCCAACAGTTTATACAAGACAGATTCACAAATGTGAGGAATTGCTCCTGTTTTTTTTAATTATTTAATTTATTATTCTATTTTTATTAAATGTTAGGTTTTGGGTAAACAAACATTGTTAAGGTGTAACTTTGGGCTCTGGGTAATTCTGACCGGTGTGTAACATTTAGGATATTATTATTATACTTTATATATTATATATTATAGAATAATATTCATATGTATGTTGTTGTTACCTTAGAATGAACCATTTTAATCTACCGACGCTGGGGGTTGCCTTCCATGGAGTCTGACATGTTGAACTGTTTCTACAGTACCCCAGAGGGGACAAACCAAACACCAGCACTAGATAGGGGCGGCCACTGTTTCTCTTTTGCGCTTGGAAGGGGAGGGTGAAGCGAGAGACTTACAATACGCCGCAAGATGCCACAAAATGCTACACAATGGACCATTAATCAGTGGAGAAAATAATCAGCACATTAATCCATAATGAAAATCTTCATTAGTTGCAGTCATAACAAATTAGTTAATAGTGAGCTCCACTTCAACCAACTACAACAATACTATCTTTTACTTTTGCATTTAACGCACAAGTATAATATATCAAAGTATAACAGCTGGGGGCTCTTTTCTGCATTGAGTACTTCTACTTTTAATATTTTAGGTACAGTTCCCTGATTACACACTTTTACCTGAGTAACATTTTTAATGCACTTTAACTTGTAACAGTAATTAAGTAAGTATTTCACACCATACCATGGTATTCCTCATGGTATTGGATTTCTTCAGAATCGCTTACCCTGCTTTTAAGTAATGGATCTGAGTACTTCTTCCACCACTGGATACTAACCAGTTTGTCCATAGGTGTAACAACATAAGAGCATGGATTCCCTTCCTTGATCCAAAAATAGTCGCCTGAGCAGCCTCATCAAATGTCTTCCTCCCACTCTGTTATGCTGTTGACATCTATGAACACTGCTGTTTTTCTTCTCTTTACATTTTGTCAAATTCCTCTTAACCACAAGGACCCCTGCCGTTCAGGTTCTCACGATCCCTGTCAGAGAGTCACTCTGTGGGCTGTGAGAACCACCAGCGGCCCCGGCTGCTCGAGGCCTCATGCCGCGGTCCGCTCCCTTGACGCATGCACACAGACACAAACAAAAACACACACAAACATGTCACAAGTCGACGTATGTTGTTTATACACAGAATCAAACAAGCGTACATAATGGCACACACGGCCTCTTCCTCCAGCTTTCTCTCTAACGTCCTCTCTCCTCTCTTAAAACAAACACAGCTGCTGAAGCTGCTCTGCTATTAGATGCTAAGAAATGCTCAAATATCAGGCCTGAAAGTGTTTTGTGTTTATGGCAGGAATCAACACCCATATCACTTATGTAATCTGAATTTCTGTTGAGTTATTTTTGATAGTGTATCATTATCAAATAGTTGAAGGAGTGGTGATACTCACACTAATAGTAGCTGTTGCAGCACTGCCAATTAGCAGTAGCATTAACAGTAATGGTAGTGGTAGTAGTAACTCTAGTAGTAGTTTCGAGTTGTTTTCACTGTCAACAGTCTCCACCTGCGTCACGCCTTTACACGATATCTCCATGGGTGCTTTGTTCCTGACATGTAGTTAACAGGGGGTCCTCATCAGCTTCAGCATACAGCAGCCACAGTATGTGCAAAGGCTCTGTTGCTACTATAAACGTGGCTTCTTGTCTGGATCTTTGCTTTACGATCTCTGAAATACTGGCTTGTTTCTCACATGCACCGAAACCTGTGCTGTTAACCTGTTATCTACTGTGCACCGCCCGGGGATCAGCTCCTAAGCCAGTGCCTATCAAGGGCACTGACTGGAGATATCAACTTAATATACATGTATAGATTGTGTGGAAACCCAGAGAAAACCCATGCAAACCTTGGGGAAAACATGCAAACCACACAGAAAGGCCCGGACCCAGCTGGGAATCAAACCCAGGACCTCCTTGCTGTGAGGCGACAATGCTAACCGCTGAACTTTTCTGCAGTAAGGTCCCAGACTTGGAGAATCTACATTAAGGATCATTAAATTCATTCTCTCTCTCTCTCTTTCTCTCTCTCACCCCAACTGGTCAAGGCAGATGACCACCCACCTAGAGCCGAAGGGTCTGTCCTAGGTTTCTGCCTTTTAATTTTTCCTTGCCCTGTCGCCAAGTGCTTGCTCATGGTGGGTACTGTGGGTCCTCTTGTAATTGTTAAAGAAGTTCAGGCTAGACTGCCTATTTGAAAAGTGGTCCTGAGATAACTTCTGTTATGAATGGCGCGATACAAATAAAATTGAATTGAAATTGAAAAAAATTAAGCTACCTGTGCTCCTTGTTACCAAACACCCTTACTAAGTACTTATCTTGATTTGTCACCCACCTGTAAATTATAAATGTCTGTATATGCATTGGTACAGTTTAGTAGTTTTTTAGTTTATTCATTATATATTTTTAGATAATTGTTAA
>NW_023339729.1:28480944-28505061 GCF_004916995.1 Morone saxatilis | reverse complement strand
TCATTTTTTTTACATCACAAAAACCTGGCATTTTAACAGGGGTGTGTAGACTTTTTATATCCACTGTATAACAGGAGCTTCATTGGCAAATGGGGTCTGGATAACTACAGCATCTAACAATTTAGCTTCCATGGTGTGGAAAATAAACTACAATTATTACATGTATAGCATGAAAAGCTAAAAGTTTGACACACTGAGCAACTGAGAGCAGAGAAAGGGAAGTAGAGAAGCCATCGCTAACTGCTAGGCTAAAGTACTGAAGCTAGCATAACTCACTAGATATTGCTAAAAGGAGAAAACTACGTGTACTTGAGCAAAACTAATGCATAAGTTTAAATGTATAGCTTGGGTAATTAGCCACTGTAATGAATAATTTGATCTAGAGCAGTAAAAATACACTACCAGCAACCCAGAACCACTGGCTATGCTGACTGTAGCACGTCAGAGAGGGTCATGTCTTTTGATAGACGGCATAGTTACAATGAAACTTCAATTGAAAGCTGCTTAGATTGCCTAAAAAATAATTGTTTAAACTTTTGTCAATTTGGACATGCTACACATCATGACATCAGTTAGACTCTACACAAGTCAACTGTTCAGTTCACTTTACGGAAACCAAAGTATCAAATGATCAAATAAATGTATCATAACTGAATGTTTTATAGTAAGTAATATTCATACTGGTTTAAATAAATAATTGAATAGTATTTGGCATCTTTGCTGAGCAAGAAATTTGTGCAGAAGGAATTAAACGCCTGTCCCATATAGACACCTATAGATGCCAAATAAAAGCAGGTTTAGTGCAGCGATAGCGCAGCAATAACAATCAAATGGCATTCTTGGCCAGTTTTGACAGCACTAGTAAGATCCAAGATTCATCACCTTGGAGCTTAAATGTACAAAGGAAGCTTCAAGGCTATACATCTGCCTCCTAGATTATGAGATATCTTGCTACAGCGACATTTTTGCCTGAAGGTGACACCAAGGCAAAGGCATAATGTGGTATATGAAAAAAGCCAACAAACAGAAATCTGGGTTGACAGATACTTTGTGATCCTCAAGGGACTACTGATATGAACACAAAAATTAGTTGAGTTTGAGAATGAGTTTTCACTGTAATGTAACAGTCATCCTGTCACCTAAGTATGAAACTTTGGAGTAGCTTTATGGGTAAAAAGGAGTGGCTGATGAAAATCCTGTGCCGACTTAAGATAAGGACAGACTATGTTAAAAAAAAACCTCTCTCACATGGATGGACTGTGAGAACATCTAGCTAGATATCACAAAAATCTCTGGATGTGTTGCAAGAACATTCACACTCAAATTATGCAGAAAGAATCTATTTGGCAGCCGTTTTTGGTATTAGTTCAAACATAGAATTAAGTCTTGCCTACAAAAACAAAAAAACAGTAAAAATACAAATACACTATGTTACCCTGCGAGTGTGTGTGAGTGTGTGTTACATACGATAGGAAGTTCTCCCATGTATCCAGGTAAGGATCATAGTATATGGTTCCCTCTGGTCCCCCCAGCGGTGAAGAACAACTTTTATGGAGTGTAGACCCAGAGGAGGCCACATCTGTTTCCACAGCCCCAAGCTCGGAGCTCAGACCTGCTGAGGCCAGCTGACCCAGACTGGGGCTGGTTGTGGAAGTCTGGATCGATTTATTTAAAGTCCAGTGAACTTGACTTGACCTTCTTCGATTATATCGACCATAAACTCCATAACCTGTTTCACTGCTCCGAAACACAGAGTCTGCTGGAAGGAGGTGGGAGGAGTTTCGTCTCAGACAGCGTGGGGGGCGGAGCAAGGGGCGGGGTGAAATGTTTTTTATAATGACTGCCTGGGTTAAGTGCATCTGAGCTGTGGGCCTGAAGCTTACATCTTTTATTCCTCTAGTTCTGTTCTCTACTTCTTCGTCACTCCCTTCCTCTCCATCTGACTCAGAACAGGAACAGAGGGAGACATCTAGTTCCTCCTCTTCCCCTTCATTCTCTTTAACTCCTCTGCCCATCTGGACTAAACTCGCAAGTAACATAGAAGATCCAAGTAAATGAGGTTCAATTGATTTAACTTTAGAAGGACGTCGATATCGCACCGCCAGCCCACGATGTACGCAGGGTGAGGCGCCACGAGCATGGTGAGGTTTATACTGAAATCCTCTTCTTCCTCTCTTGATGGCTACATCTGCTTTCTCAGCTCCTCTTCCAGATTCTCCAACTACTTCACTTGTGTTTGTTAATCCTAGCTCTATAATGGACTGTCGCTTCTGTCCACTGGCCACCAGTAAGCCAACACTCGGACGTCTGCGCTGGTCAGTACAAACTGGAGGTAAACCAACGGAGGAGCGCCTGGACTGTACTAATGCTACAGAAGGCAAACCAACACTAGAGCGTCTCCTAGCTTTACTGGTCTGAACAGCAGGACCAGGACGCACTGCAGTGGGATGTTTCTTTCTTTTTTGGAGACGGCGGAAATGACGTTGGAAGAAGAAATCCATCATATCTTGGAGTGCAATACAATATGTAAGATACAAAAAATTATATGTGGCATTCTTTGACAACAAACTAAAGGTTTAAGGTCAGATAGTATCCATGATAACTGACTTCCCACCACCAAAAGCCAGTATAAGATGATAGTCCAGCCTCTGCTGGTCACCCACTAGTCCAGCTTCTCTCCTTCTCTCCAATCGTCCTTTAGAATGCTGAAGGGGCAGAAAGGCTTTTCTGTTAATTAAATCTATTTTGTTCCCTATGATCAGCTGAGAGAACTGTTTCCACAAATGTTACAGATACAATAAGTAGTAAAAACTAAGACTAACACTAAGTCAATTCGTCTTTGTTTAATTATATAACCAGCTATTTAAATCTATCAGTGGATCCCTGATGCAGTGCTGCTTTGTTCAAAGTCACTCGAGTGATTATTAACCCCTTTCTTTTAACGTTCCCTGTATGCTAGATTCATTCACTTGTTCTTAGTGACACTCGTAGTCATGGTTGATGAGTGGTGCATTATTGTGTATTTTGTCGAGTATACACAGAAATTGAAGCACTATCTTAAAAGTAACACCCAAGTTTACACAGTGGCAACTCATTAAAAAGCAAGATACCTGAACATTAGAACACAGACACCTCTTCAACATGTTTATTCATGTTCTGGTTCCTTTTCTGTAATTCAGTCAAGTGATAAACCACCTGCATATTCAATACAACATGGGAACAAAATAGAGGCAAGTCCTTTGTACCGACAGACGTATGAAGAATTATCAACTCTGTAGCTTCAGCCTCATTAAGCAAAATTTTGGTTTTATGGCACATTTACTGTGGACACAAACACCACCCTAAATGAATGCTAATGTCGCTTCTTGGTTACTGAATGTAACTAGCTAGGTAACAACTGATGTAGATGAGTTACCCTATTACCCCACTAGAACACTGCTTTCTCTGAATGCAGGGCTACTGGTGATTCATATAGTCTCTAAAAGTAGAACAGGAGCCATTGCCTTCAGCTACCAAGCTCCTCTCCTGTGGAACCAGCTTCCAGTTTTGGTTCAGGAGGCAGACACCCTCTCCACATTTAAGAATAGGCTTAAGACATTCCTCTTTGATAAAGCTTATAGTTAGGGCTGGCTCAGGTGAGCCCTGAACCATCCCTTAGTTATGCTGCTATAGGCCTAGACTATTGGGGGATTTCCCATGATGCACTGAGCTCCTCTCTTCCTCTCTCTCTCTTTCTGCACTCATTCATGTCCCATTAATGCATGTTACTAACTTCACTTCTTCCCCGAGTTCTTGTGCTTTATCGTCTTGCAGGTTCTTATCGATCCTGGTGAGCCTCCTTGCCATGGTCCTGCTGGATTGCCATTACCCAATACTGTTGTTGCTATGCACCTGTCTGGTCTGTCTGTCTGTTCTCTCTCTCTGTCTCTGTCTCTGTCTCTTCTGTCTCTCTCTCTCTCTCTTCTCTTTCTCTCTCTCACCCAACTGGTCGAGACAGATGACCACCCACCTAGAGGCCGAAGGGTCTGTTCTAAGGTTTTCTGCCTCTTAAAAGGCAGTTTTTCCTTGCCCCCGTCGCCAAGTGCTTGCTCATGGTGGTACTGTTGGGTCTCTGTAATTGTTAAAAGAAGTTCAGGCTAGACCTGCTCTATTTGAAAAGTGTCCTGAGATAACTTCTGTTATGAATTGGCGCGATACAAATAAAATTGAATTGAATTGAAAAAAATTAAAGCTACTGTGGCTCCTTGTGGTTACCAAACACCTTACTAAGATACTTATCTTGAATTTGTCACCCACCTGTAATTATAATGTACTGTACTATTTGCATTGTACAGTTTAGTAGTTTTAGTTTAGTTCATTTTATATATTTTTAAGATAATTGTTACCCTAAGTGGGATTAATGGTATTTAATCCAACCTGTTACCACACTGACTATCAGCTGTGATTTTTATATAACTATTTCAAAATGATTTAATCTAATAAAAATCCTGCCTGGATTGAAAGTATTATAATTATTCAATATAATTTGTGGTTTGCAGCTGGTGTTTTTTTCTATTGACCAATGTGACACTTTATTCACTCAACTATTATTGTAACAATAACATTAGAAATACATAGATTGTTTGTTTTGTGCATCTGTTGGTCAGTATTAAAATGAACAACGCTCCATTTACTGTCTTTATGTTATTATTTCTACCCGTTTTTGTAACTTGTAAGCGTTTCTGACTCTGAAGTTGTGTTACAGCTTTTGTTACTTTTGCGATGGCGTCCATCCTCCCAAAACGTCTCACCGCAGCTCATTAGCAGTGCTGATGACTCTTGAGTAGAAACTGCTGTGAGAAACGTCATTAACATCTGTTTGTGGTCCACACTGCGAGGTTGAAGGCTGTGTGAAAACAAAACAACAACACTGACGGGGCTAACAACTGCAGAGTCTGGAGCATGGACCGAACATGGGTTCCCATGGCTGTGTCATGCCCCTCCCTCCTCCCTCTGTCACCCCCCTGTTGTTTTTCTCCCTCGCTTCTTCCCACTCCCTCTTCACCTTTTTCCCTTTCGCTTTCATTCCATCTTTTCTCCACTCTCCTCTTTGCTTTTTGCCTCTCCATATACTTCCCCTATGCCTCCCCATTTCTCTTACCCTCTGTCGTTCTTGTGTCTATCATCTCTTCTCCCTCCTGACCTCTCTCCCTCTGCCTCTTTTCTTTCCTGCTCCTCCTCCTCCCCTCTTCTCTTGAAGCATCACTCCTCTCTCACAGTCAGAGATAGCAGAGAGCATGTCAAAGCGTCCTTGACCAAGACATTACAATTGCTGGTCAGCCTGGCACCCTGCATTGTAGCTTCTCTGCCATCGACGTGTGAGTGTGCGTGGGTGAGAAAGTAAAAGTAAAGCGTTCAATTTTCATTACTGAAAGTTTGGGAATGGGTAATGTTAAGGTACGCAAAAGTGTAAAAAGTAAAATAAATCCCACTGTGGTCTTTCATGGACGGTAACTTCAACTGTTTATTTTATAACTCTACTATCACAATGAGTACTTCTTACATAAATTAAATGCACTGACTGCTTTGCATTGACCTGAAATGCTCCTTAGGCAGTATTACTGGAATCCTGCCACTCCCATACCACACACACGTGCCCTCTCTGGCCTGGGGTGTTTGTGTGTGTGTGTGTGTGTGTGTGTGTAGGTGTGTGGCAACTTCATCATCAGTGGAGAAAAGTTCTATTAATATACCATACTCAGTGTGTGTGTGTGTGTTCATCAACACGCACATAGATATGGAGAAAGAAAGGCAGCAGTGCGTTAAAGAGGAAAAAGAAAAAGAACTGTATAAGACCACTTGTTTCAGTAAAGGCAGAGAGAGGCAGACACAAAGAGCAGTTAAAAGGCAGAGAAAGGGGAATTTAAAAAAAGACATGGACGCTGTTCTCGTCTTCCTTTAGTGTTCCTGGCTCAGGACCAAACAGCGAGTCTGACTGCCTCCCCTGGGGAGAGTAACTCCAGGCTTGAATTCCTTTGTGTTATTTCATGTTTTCCTCTCCGCCACAGCAATTTCTCTCGAAACGCAGTCTGTGTACCAGCCCTCATTAAAGGAACTCTGCCAATGTCTGCAATGCTGTAAAACACACAGCTACTGAATGTGAAGTATACAAGTGCATGCAAACACATAAACACACACACACAGCATTCACCCTGAAGTATACAAGGACAGACAAAGATTAACTTTCCCTCTGCTTCTGTTTTCCTGTCTTATTTACATTTCTGTAAAGCAACAGTTGAGAGGAGTTTGGGAGGGACTGAAGGAGAGCGGCGAGGGTTTTACATTGACAGTAGTCATTTCCGCTGTGTTGGGGAGGTCTGTGAAGGGTCAAGCCATCCCCAGCCCCAGCTGTGTGAATCACATAAACACTCAGACTTAAACACTCCCACTTTCGAACCCTGACTGCTGTCAGTGACAGCAGTCCTCCCCTGGTGCTCTTGCTGCAGGAGCCACATTCAGTCATCCACACTGAACCACACCACATTGGTATACAATTATTAGTTTTGCATGGAAATGTTGTATGTCTTGAATTTCCATTGACAGTTACGTCCCGCTAGATTTAAACATTTTTGAGTCTTTATTGGTATTAGTAACCCCAGTACAATCCCCACCCACCTGCAAAATATATGTATGGTATGTTTTCCATCATATATTATTTGGTAGTCTCAAGCTTACCAAAATAACCCCGGATGACACAGTCAGGGTTCTTCTCTCTGACTCTGAAACTGCTGCCCCGACTAAATGTTTTCCTAGTCTACTAGTAGTTGTTAAAAAAAGCCAATAGTTGAGTAGTTGTAGAACTTTTTATTTCAGCTTCAGCCTGGTACTCTAATAAACTAAAATCTATAATCTACTAAATAAATGACTAAATACACTCAGTGAAACCTTCTCTCAAATCAGTGGCCAGCCAATCAGTTTGATGTGCTGATTTCTTCCCATGAGAAAATCCCACTTTAGTGTTTCATTGTAAAGCAGCAGGTCAAACATGAAGTAGTTGTGTTTGTTTTATCGCACTCCTGTCAAAATGTGTTCCTCTTTCTCAACCTTGCAAGTACACTCACGCAAACACACACACGCAGGAACGCAAACACACATAAAACAAAGCAGCTCTTTAATGGGACTGATCCCACAGCCCAGCTGGCCTTGTTCAGTCCACTGATAGTAGCCAGGTACAGTAGATGAAGAATGGAGGTTCAATGATCAAATATTAACATACCTAACTCCCTTAAAGGTACATTCCCTGATTTTGTTACGGCATCTAGTGTGCTCATGTATCTCTAAATGTTCCTTACAGCTCACTGTTGTTGGTCAGTGATCTTATTTTCAGTAACATACATAGGTCATTACTGTAAACCTGCTGCTGACTTATTATATTGATTTCAATGGGAATCCAACTAAAGTGATCGACATCGATGTCTGGTGGATGGATGGATTTTCTTTGTGCCAGTGCACATACAATTTATTTTAATTTATAGTAGTTTAAGCAGTGAGCTTTTGTACCACAAGCAGTCATTAAAGTTAAAATTTGATTGGAATTAATTTGGAGCAATCTGATTGCTGCTTAAGTGTTATTATTTAAAAGAATAAGAAGTACCTCCTGGTAAAGGAAGACTCAAACTGCATCTATTAAATGTACCAAATGTACTAATGTGATCAAATTGCTACAACTGACTTGTTTTACTGACTGCTATCTAGATGGAATGTAGCAAAAAACTATTTGCTTTGTTCTTCTGGGTTCATGTCCAGTTGAATGTTTGCAGACAAAGTATTTAAAGCCTTTTTCTGCAAAATTATACACACCACATTTGGCTAACTGTGATCCCATTTTCCTTGTGTTTTTATTGTGTGTGAGTCATGTAGATGGAAACAGGATTTCATCTGGACAGTGTTCATGCATGTTGGGACGTGATTGACTGAACGTCTCATTTTAGACTCTCAGAAGTCTCACAGTGTTTGTGTGTGTGTGTAGACATCTGCGTAGCTGCACATGTACTACATATGTATTTAAATACAACATCTGTGTGTCTTGTTTTTCCTCTATTCCTTACTGAATTTTTAATGTCTGTCTAGCTGTGTTTGAATGTGAGTGTGTGTATGACACCCTTAGATAAGTCTTCACTGTCAGTGATGCAGTTAAACCTATTTTGCCAGGCTGTGGGCCGGTGAAAACGATGAGAGTTTCAGGTTTCAGCACAGCCCCCCAGTTGAATTTAGTGTCTTCGTCCACAGCTCGTTAACAGCTTAGGTGACGGGCGGAAGTATTTGGTTAGTGGTGCACCTGCAGTAACTTTCCCAAGACTGTGTATAAATACACAGGCTTAAAATGGAAATGCAAACTTGGAGACTGAACTGTAAATAAAAAGAAATGTAATGGGTGGGTGAACTTTCGTGACACACTTGTAATGGAAATCTTTTAAAGGTCCAGTGTGCAACATTTAGGAGGATCTATTGGCAGAAATGAAATATCATATGCAGAACTATATTTTCAATAGTGTATAATCACCTCAATATAGGAATCGTTATGTTTTTGTTACGACGCTGTGGATCTCCCTCCATGGAGTCCACTATGTTGGACCGCCATTTTTCTACTGTAGCTGTAAACGGGACAAACCAAACACTGGCTCTAGGTGGTGTTTTGAAGCCACCGTAGTTTCTCCTTTGCGTTTGGAAGGGGAGGGTGAAACAAAGAAGCTGACATCTGCACCTACACTGCTAGATGCCACTAAATCCTACAATCCTAAAAGAGCAAATTTGGTGAAAAGGACTACTTTCTTTTTATCCTGAATGCTGTGCATATATACAGTATATATAATAGTGTATGGCTTGGTAGTTAAAACTGTACACATGTACACAAGTTTGTTTTTGGGACTTGAGTGAAGTTAGATTAACTGACAGTGAGTCAGCACGTTCAGTGTAAAGCTCTCTTCAACAGGAAACATCGACTCTTTCTAGGGGATCGAACCTCTGGCTTTTTAGTGCTTTATCATAAAAATGCATTGTTCAATTTTCGCCATTTTGATTTAATTATTTTTTTGTTTTACAGAGTATAGATTATTTGATTATTTAGTGGACAAAATTTGCTCGTACTCTCCCATCCATTTGGAAATCTTGGCCATAGTAGCAGTAGTGGAAACAAAACAGAATAATTTCCTTGTTACTTGAGCTAAACATGACAGATGTCTGTGTTATTCGTTGTAATTGGCCCTCTTTGGTGTTCCCGTTGGTCGGGAATAAAGAAAAATGAAGCTTCAGTTTTGTCTGTTCAGGTTTCCAAGCGTAATGGAACTGTTTGCTTTCAGATCTGGCTCCTTATACCCATAAAACCTCAGGTCATTTCCTGTAGCTGATTAGAGATCTCACTTCTTACAAATCTGTTTCTACAGTGAGCTTGGAGGGAAACAGACAATTGCTTTTTCAGCCATCATTTATCTGGTATCACTTGAGTTTGGATTGCAGCGTTCCAAAAACAAACTTAAAGCTGTTCTGATCAATGTTTTTATATTCACAATAGATCAAATGACTACATGTAATGTGAAAGACTCAAAACCCACAGAGAATTACCACTCAGCTTTGTAGTTGGTGAATATATAGTGAAGCATTTAGCAGCTAAACAGTCAGATATTACCCTCAAGAGTTTGTGGAGACCAAACCAGAGATTGGAGGTTAATTATAAAACGTAACATTAACCAGGGGGGCAGAGACACAACTCTTAATAAATGCCAATGTTGGTCTGTGTTTGTTGGATGTGTAAATTAGCAACTGTTACAGAAAGTACTATTAAAGTATTATTAACTTTATAATGTGATAAAGTGTCAATGTTGTGTTAAGAGTTTGTTGCACTGCCCCCAAGTGGCCAAAAAACCAATTGATGCAGGTTTAAAGAGATGAGCTCCTTTAATAAACTGCACCAAAATACAGGTGATTCAGGTGTCGCTGCTGTATTGAGGGCCACACAATTTATGAATAGAAACATCAAATATAAAAACAATTCAGGGAAATGGAACGATTGCAAAAAAAAGAAAAGTACAATTAATTTGTGAATTGCATTTGTCCAAAAGTTAGTGTCATCTATCTTCAACATCTCTGAAGTGAAGAGTAAACCATCTTTCCTGCTGTAGATATTATTTGCAGGTGCAGCCTGCCTCGGGGTCGCGCACGACCGCGCGCTCCGGCTCCACACGGTACCTCCCACTTCCCCAGCTTGTTTAAGTGCTCGCCTCCTCTACTTGAATGAGCGCTATTGTTGAAAAGTCTGTGCGTCCCTGAACGCCGGCGGACCTAGGTTTCAACCTCTGACAGACAGAGCGGAGCGAGTGCGCTGCAGTGATACACCTTTTCATCTGAACGTCGTGCGGACGCGAACTCTGCAAGAAGAAGTTTTTGAACACTTTTGCATAGAGGGACACGCCGACAAAGTGGATAAAAAAGATTGGGTAGAAGCAGCTCGAACGCATTCCTGTGGACTTTGGATTACTTTACCAAGGTAAGCTCGCCCTGCGCTTTTCTCGAACCAGCGCTGAACTGTGATTTTTTTTTAAACTCGCAATGTAGTGCAGAAGTGCACAATGCGAATGACTAGAGCAATAACTCCCTGTGCTACTCAGTTGGGATTAACCTGGTTTTACTATTTTACATGAGGGTAAACCCTCCTCTTGTTGCCTTTGAGATGCTGTGTTATCGATTAAAACCACATAGTGAATCGGTTATTCTGACACTCTGAGAGGCTCTGATAATTGATCCAGCCTCAGCTTCTTTTAATGCCTTTACCCAGCCTGCCTCACATGTGAAAGCTTCTCTTGTGGCCGGTGACTGTCAGCGTATCCTCGCATTCCTCTCCCGGCGCACGGGTCACTATCTCGGGTCAGGATCTGCCGGCCAGACGCGCTCAGAGGGACGCACGGACAGAGGAGACACTGAGAGGTGTGTTTCCCTGCAGAGATACGTGGAAACAGGATTAGCTCTTATCGTGGTCGTTGCCTCAGACCGTGTTTGTGTCGAATGTATCGGATTAGAGGTCGTTATCTGCCCCTCCATGGTATCTCTCTGGCTGTTTGTTTTCACCTCCGATGGGAGGCTTTAATCTCGATGACTGGCTGCTGATCCCCGGAGACAAATCAAGATATCTCCTTTGGGACAAATAGGCTGTCTGTCGTTACTTTATGGTGTTTGCATGTACTGTTACCTCTGTGTACATTTTATGTCATTTCTTGTAGGTGAAAATTTTTTTTCAATCTATCTATTTTACTCTATTCTATAGAGTGTATTAATCTATTAGTCAATTGACAGAAATCAATCACAACTATTTTGCTAATCAGTTAGCAAAATAGAAGAGAAAAAGAAAAAGATCATTAAATGATTATTCAGCTGATAACTTCAATTTGGATTATTGACTAAATATTTAAGGTTTTAATCAAGAATTTAGTCATTTCCACTTCCAGGATATCAAATATGTGGAATTGTTGCTTTTCTTTGTTTTGTATCACTACATCATTTTATTTATTTTTGACCATTGCTCAGACTAAATGAGACTTCACCTCAAAGCTGTGATGGGCATTTTTCACAGTCTTATGTCATTTTAAAGAATGAGCAATATTTTAGTTAATGTAAAAAATAATTGAGAGGTTAATCACTGATATGGAACTAATAATTTGCTCTAGCTGTGGTATTTGCATGTGCACATGGAGTCCTTGTTAAGTACACTTGTGGATTGTGTAGTTACAGTATAATAAAACCAAACCTTTTCCGATCACATTACACATAGACAAGAAGATAAAAGTACACAAGTGATCTTTATTCATGTCTAGACTTCATGTAAACCTGCATTTGGTGGTATACATTTCTAATGTAAGGGAGAGTTTGTAATGCATGGCTGAGCTGTTCAAAGAAATCTAACTCTTGACAGTGATCTGCTGACAATGAGCTGCTGTCTTTTTTTACTTACATTGCAACTTGCTGCTTTCACTGTCAGCAGGCTCTATGAGTAGTTTGAGTACAATAAGGGCTCTCCAAATTAATATTGGTTGGTGAGCAGGCAGAAAAACAAATCCAGCGTGGAGTATGAGTATGGGAAAAGCAAAGAAAGGTGGAGTAAGAGGGATGGACCTAAGTACGTACGGTAGAGAGCGAGAGCAAAGCAAACATTCCTGACTTGGTGTCTCAGCAATTTAATTAAGGTTTTTGTGAGATGCTGCAGCGAGCACCTCGAGGTGAAGGCTTAACCCAGCCTCCCCCATTTCCAGCTTGGACTTATCCCAAGGGTCAGCTAATAAGTGTTCGGGTCATGCCACCATGACAACTAAATAGAGGCAAACCCGAAGGAAAGCTCCCCAATCAGGGAGTTAATAACCCCATGAAGGAAGTTAAGAGGTACAAGGTGAAGAGGATGGAGTTGTGCATCATATAGTCTGTGTGTGTGTGTGTGTGTGTGTGTGTGTGTGAAGAGATGAGATTTCAGTTGTTATCAGCCACACCAACTTAAAGCCCCTCCTCTTAGTGGGGTTTAAGTGTGCCCTGTGGTGCTCTGATGTTACAAAACACACACACACACACACACACTGCCTCTCCTCGGGTCAGATTTCGGTCACTGTATCGCTGGTTGGGTAGATTTTTAATGGGAATAAAGTCGGAGACGCAACTGGCTGGTTCTTATTTTCTGACACTTGTAAATGAAGTACTGCTTCCTGAAAGAAGTTGCTATTTTAAACTTTCACTACTTGCACTAAAGCACTGATGGCAACATGTTTTCTTTTTCCCTGCTGTTGTTCTCCCCTTCCTCTTTGTTTGACATCTGCAGATGTGAGATTTTTACCACTGCAGAGAGGCTCGTTTTCAGCCTCACCCGCCTGCTCTCTTGTTCTGGTTTCTCTTCGATCTGTTTTCCATCTTGGTTTTCTGCTGTTAGCCTAATATTTTCTCTGGATTTTTCTTTTATGTGGGACAGAGTGTCACTCTCACTGTCACTCTCAGTCAAATCTTTGTGATACTCAACTCCATTACCAGACAGAACATTGATACTTGACCCTGGATTACATTTTTATGGACAATACAATATCTGTGCATGCCATGGCAACTATGCTATGGTTAAGGTGAAAAAATCATGAATAGAGACAAATATAGCGAGGGTGAGGCAACTAGAAGTCTTGGTTATAGTGAAAAGGGGCAAACACTAAGTTTTGGATTGTAGGACACGCATGCAGGTCAGACACGCTCCACGCCCATCCACTACTCCGACCTCCACACTTCTACTTTATGCTTCGTTAAAAGGGCACACAACTTCCTGCATTGGAAGTGGATGTTAATCATGCACGGTAGAATGTCTGGTGTATCCATCATTTAGTTTTTAAGCACAAAATCAAACTGCACGTAAAAACAAGTGGAAGAAATCTTGCCGTTGTTGCAGATGTATAGGTGGGGTGGGCTGAGCTGCTTGTCCGCTCATTTGGGATCGTTTAAGGAAGGGGGGACCACGCAGATGGAGCGGACGTCCAGCATCAAGCCTCTGACTGCTGATAAATCATTCTGCTCAGTTCAGTCATTATGCTGCTCGGGGCCGATTTTCCCCTCATGAACAGGCCTACCTGGAACTCTGCAACCATACTGAAACCATTTACAGTAACAAGCTGTCTTGATAACGTATGCTGACGATGGTTTGTTTCCCTGCTGCAGTTTTCAGGGCCAACTAACTTTGTTCAAAGGTGCAGCTATCAGTTTCATTATTGATTAATGTCTTGATAAGTGAAAAAATGATTCATAATTCCGGAGACCCCAAGGTGACATCTTTGATTTGCTTGTTTTGTCTGACCAACAGTCTAAAACCCAAAGACAGTTTGCAGTGGTATAAGACAGAGATGAGATGAACAGAAAATGTTTCTTATTGTTCTTGAATTTCTGTTTGATTGTCTTCAATTACTAATTAATTGATAATCAGAATTCAAAATCAAAACCCTACAGTTTAAAGTTATAGTTATGCATAGATGTTGCTCCTCTCTATTGCTATATTATACATCTAAAGCAACTTTAACATGGTCTTGCTATACCATTATTTAAATGATGGTAGTTACTGCTGAGATATTGCTAAATTTGGTTTCTGTTTTCAGCGACATAAAAAGACTCACATTACATCTTTACAAGGTTTCTTGACACCAGAAGAATTCTTCACTCAAACCTACAACAGGCTGAGACTTAACATGCTCACCAGAGGGGAACCTCTACTTTCTTATAACACAACCCTCCGCCTCTACCCCAACACCCCCAGGGAGGGTTTAGGGGTTGCTACTCCTTTACTAACCCATGAAGCGTGTCTCTAAGTACCTTCCCCCCTCATCCTCACAGTGTGTTGTATAAACACAGTGGTTCAGTAGGAAGGTAAAGAGCGTGACACATATAGACTCCTCATAACATTCCTCTGCGGTACCAGGAGGCACCAAGACAGAAAGATGCCTCCAACGGCAGGTCTGTGGTCAGATTACCCAGAGCAGGAATACCAAACTGAGATTATGGGAATGATTAACCTTTTGATAAACTGATATCAGCAGTTTGTTCCTCAGTTCATATCTCTTAAGGAAGTTTTAAAAGAAGTACACAACTTGTGCAGAATATATATTTAGACCTTGGCTTAATCTTAAACACATGATGTGTAGTGAACACCAGGTTTGAGTAGGTGCTGACTACAGTGCAGGCAATCAGAAGAGAAAGCAGTTGTCCTGATGCAAAGATAACACATAATTCAGAATATAAGCCAATTTATTTATCAAGTCTAGGGACAATTAACACTTTTTATTTTATTCAGCAAAATGCAGCAAAATTTAGACATGATTGAAATGTTTCATTTTAATAAATCTTAATGTGCTAGACAGTTCTGCAAGAATAATTAAGACCTGTACCACTGGCATGGCTGTCATTGTCACGCATATTCAAAAAATTCAGGTTATGGCAAACATTTATAGCCTGTCAGTACCAGACACTACTAAGTAGAGCACTGACATCCAGTGTAATAATACGTTTCAACCCAGCCAAAAAGTCTGCACCCTAAATCATCTGCTCTTGCAATCATCCTGATATTTGCAGGCAGCTAGCTTGCTAACATTAGCTACCTGGCTACAAAGCAGGGACAGACTGAAGGAAGTAGAATCTGCACACTGAAGTCACAACGGGACTGTCATGAGTCAAATTAGCTAATGTAGCCAGCTGTCATCCCTTTTATTTTTTGACTGATATTAACTTTTTTGGGCACATTGTAATACCTCAATTTAATAATTAATTAATTAATTGATTAATTTAACAAACATGTAAACCATTAAAACATATGTTTTATGCTGTGTGAGAACCCAGAGAAACAGGGACTGTATATACAAAAGCTTTTATATTTTCACTTGACACCTAATCTGTCTGAAGTCTTTAAGATAACACATCCCTCCGCCTCGATCCTCTGCC
The DNA here is from genome assembly GCF_004916995.1 of Morone saxatilis. NCBI lineage: Eukaryota > Metazoa > Chordata > Actinopteri > Moronidae > Morone > Morone saxatilis. Next base: position 28,489,590 of record NW_023339729.1, on the reverse strand, counting down.
AGCAGCCATACCACTACCTGAGGGCGAGGAGAGGTGTCTGTGTTTGAATTGGTGTGGAGGGTGGGGGGTGGTAGATTAGGGGAACCCCACCTTCCAGCCCCCTTTTTCTGAGCCCCTCTCTCTTTTTTTCCTGAGGGCACATAGTCTGGTTGTACACACACACACACACACTTTCATCTCCATTCAACACCCCTCATTCCCCTGCACACACACAAACACACACACAGGCTGGAAGTAGACAGTGGCCTGGGGGCTGCAGGGCCTCACAAAGCACTTCAAAGGGTGGAGGTCTGGATCTGTGATGTCCTGAACAACTCAGAGGCACAACAGGTGAAGAGAGAGGCAGTTTGACAAACAGAAGTTAACCAGCAGACTTGGTTACCATGGACGCGTGTGCTGAGGTCCACACTCGTGTGTAGCACGTCGCATGTGTCAGGACGTGTGAAAGATTATTAAGCCACATTTGCCTCAGGTGTAAGTTTAAGGGAATGTGTGCTTATGTGCGTCTGCATTCAGGTGCACATGTAGTATCATGTTCCCCTTTACTCTCCTTTTGTTGTACAGCTGACATGCAAACCCTGCTTCTGTGCTGCAACAAGTCTGTGTTGGTTAGTTTGTTTTAAATTTTGAATCAATTGTATTTTTGTCATGACATTAATGAAGATAAACTAAAAGTGTCCAATAGGATTAAAGCCCTATTTGCACAGGACTATTACCAGGGGACCTTGTGATTTAGTGCTGCCCTTTCGCACGTTCGCATTGCTCGATAAGACAAGATGTGCAACTGATCCCAATTGACTAAAAGGAGCTGTGCTACAGTACAGGTCTATCAACAAAACTGTCATCTTAATTACAGCCTTGACTACAGGTGTGGCACCACGCTTGTTCCTCAACAAATTTAACCGTGAAAATTGTGACTGACTTGACATGTTTGGCTCCAAGTCAGACACACACATACTGTTTGTCCACTGATAAACAGGAATAACACTACTGGCCACAAGTGTACGTGTCTGTATGCCCAATCGTGCCATACTGAGTAATGTTATAATACTCTGCAACCCATTGTTTAACTGACACAGTCCTTTATACAGTCTTATAGCTGCACTGCTGCTGAGAAGATAAGATATGCACACATATGTAAAGATACACACACATCCATGATAACATATGTTAATGAAACTGCTAGACAGTACAGATTTTAACAAAGAATGCAGTTACATACATACTCTTACAATGATTCTACACCGTTTCTCTTCTCTCTGTCACACACACACACACACACACACACACGTCACACACACACACAATCACACACACGTGTATGCACACACACTCACAGTCCTCCTTGGAGGCCTCACTGCAGCTGGCAGGGGATTAAGGGGTCAGGAGTCAAAGGGGGGACCAGTCAACCCACAGACCTCGACAAGAACTGACGAAGCAGAAGAAACACAGGCAAAGAGAGAGAGATGTACAGAGGGAGTGTTAAATCAGAATCAAACTTACAATCTAGATCACCAAAATAAGAAAAAATATGCCCTACTGAGTGAGTATGTTTCCATTAGGCTCAAAGCCGAGCATCTGACGATGCTTGGACCACCACTGAAAGACAAACAGATCAAACCAGCACGTTTGGGCTTGTGCAAGATTTTCAACTGTTATTCACTTGTTTATCTTGATGAGAGCAGGTTAGGGTCACGATTTCAACAGTTGACTTAGCTCTAAGAGCTCGTCAGGCTTGTGGCATTTTAAAAGTGGAGGTTTCCTAAGGTCAGCTAAGATAAATGAGCATTATTAGTGCGGGTATTTAGTACAGGAAAATATCTATAATCAATAAGTTTGATGTATTTGTTTCAAAGCCATAAAAAAACTGAGTTAACTTGTCTGTTTTTGACCAGTTGCACATTTTAACGTAATATATCTTTGATATTTTTCTAGCCTGACAACATCTGTCTCCACTGTTGCAACAATGAGCCCATTGAAACTTAAAAGAGTAAAAAAAAAGTTCAAAGGGACAGGCTAAATTATCCATATAATTCAAAGTATCCAAATAAAACTACTGTGGAAGTGAGAATGTTTCTGTAAATTAAACGGCTTTGTCTGGTGCTGCAGTGAACAAAGGCAAAGATGGGGCAAAACTACGTATTTATTGTTTGTGGGTGACATTGCAATGTTTGGTTTGCAGTAAAACAAAAAATCAAATATTAAAATGTGCAGAAAGAGAAAGAGAATAATTATATAAAGCAAACAACATCCACAAAAATATTCAAACGGTTGTGAATGTTCAGTGTGAACACTTTAAAGTTGTTTTGAGTTGACGAGGCACACATTATTTACTCATCATCCACACATGGAGTGTTGGCAGAGTGAAGAACAAATTGTTTTTAGGAAGAAGACAAATGACTTTTAGTGTGGTCATGTTTTAGCATTAGGATAAAAAGTGCAAAACACAGAGACACTAATCGTACAGACAAATCTGGTTTATCTGGTGAAAAAAGGGTCATTATAATTTATGAACACTCCCTCCAGCTGTCTCAGTCAGGGCCATTTTAGATGAAGCATCAGTCTGAATTGCTTTGCACTTGACGCTGCACTTTACACATCCTCTGCCCACTGAACCCAGCCTAGCAAACTGGCTGTGGGCGAGTCTGTGGTCTTTTTAATTTGGACATCTTGTTCACAGATGAGAACTGAAAGCCACTTCAAAGAGATGGCAAGCAGATCAAAAGTTATGCTGCAGCAGCTTTTATTGCACCGAGTGGGGAGAAGAGTGAATAGTGGAAGTGTATGTTGTGTGTGAATGTGTTTAGGTGTATTTGTGTAAAAAAAAAAAAAAGACAGAAGACAACTATTTAGGGAAACTACACATTTATTATTATTTATGAATTAGTTGTTGCTATTTTGTCAGTTAAAGGTCCTGATAAAGGTCCTGTGTATAGCATTTAGGAGGATATATTGGCAGAAATTAAGTATAGGTATGTTTTCATTAGTGTAGTTTCATGAGTAATCACTTGATAGGGTTTTTTCACGGCTACTGTAGTTTCTCCTACACGCTTGAAAGGCGAGCGGTATTCAGTTGGTTGCAATCTGACACCTCACTGATTGAATCCACTAAATCCTACACACTGGTCCTTTAACAACGAGTTAGCAACAAGCTAGCAGCTGTTTTTCATGGTTCAGGTGACCTCAGATTACTGAATAAATTCTGTCCAATATGCTTTAATTTATCCTAACACACATAGTTTCTACTGTGCCGTTTTAATGCTACATTAGACGCTACATTTGTTGCCACATTGTTTAGCGGTTTTTGTCCAGTCTTTGCTAACAAGCAGCTGGCTGCACACATCCTGCTGTCTCGAATGCGGAGCAAAATCAACATGGACAATATAAATGGGCCACTTGGGTTTAATAAGGCCCACAGATTTATTGTGATTTTGTACTGAGAATCATGTGCTTCAGGTATTGGCTGCCAAACACCATGTTGGGTTGCCACATACAGTCCCTGCAACATATTTTACAGAATAATTGTTTGTTGTGTTTGAGTGCAACAATTCTTAATTGAAGAGAACACTTTAAGTAATCAGAGGAAATTTATGTCATGGTCCACTATCAACATTGTGTACTGATACCTGCTGGAGTCTTTATTTTTATTTAAGTTTTATAGAGGAGACAGTGTTTATTTCTTTGTGTCCTTCATGTGTAATCTACCAGTGCATTATCGATGGCCGCTAGCTAAACCAAGACACTCCACAAACACAGACAGACCAATACAAGTCCAAGACAAGCAGTCAGCAGGTCAGTCAGCTGCAGAATCACTGCTCTGTGCCTCTCAGGAGGCCAAAAAACACCAGACTGTTACTCTTATTGGAGCAGATGGGACGTATTAAACAAACTGAGGTAGCAAAGATTGATGGAGCAATTTCACAGCCTCATAGCAGAAAATGAACTTAATATATCTGTGTTGGGTTTGATTGAGTTGCTGGTCAGTTCAGAGACATCTGGCCCTCACTAAACTCCCTGCTCATTAAAATCTGACTGCTACCATTATTCAAAGGGATGGAAAGGTTTGTGTGTGTGTGCATGTGAGGCAAGCCACAAAGTTTGTTGTAATTCCCATAGTTTGCCAATTGCTAAAGGTGATAGATAGTTGTTGTTTTATATGGATTTCCATCATATTACTGCCTCTGCCTCAATACCAGGACAAATTTAAATGGAGTGCACTGTGTCAGCTAAGGGGTAACAACACAATTGGGTCAGCACAAAGGACAGCTGAGTAAGCAAATAACCATGGACATGGAATAAAAACTGAATTCACTCAGTGATGTCCCTACAGTTGAGACAAACATAGAGTATTTTCATAACTGGCAGCATGAAGAACAGCTAAGCCTATAGAGATGTTAACCAGTTCTTTGTTTAAGCCATCTCTGTGGCTGACTATGCCCTTGCACAATGTTTTTAGTAAATGTATGCCCCTTAAAGAGGCAACAATACCATATGCAATGTTTAAATGAAATGAAAACTACTAAGTCTGGCCACAAGACATTGTGGACTTACTTACATATTTGCTGAGTGTGATTAGTGTACAGTGGACGTGAAAGACTAGAAAAAAAAATGAAGGTTTGAAATGACAGGATGAACTTAATGTGTTAAAACATGTAAAGGTCGAGTAGTTTAATTTCATGGAACTGTAACTTAAAACAGTGGAATAACAAAAAAAGTTTAGGGTGATATTGCAGAGGGATTTAGGTTCTTTTCTGTGGACTAGCTGTGGTTGAGCTGTAATTGATCCATGGGAACTGTGTGACTAAAGCAACCTGTATTACTTATGTGCATACATCTGCTTTATGGGCCTGCATACCTGTGTGTTTACTAACAGCTGATTTGGTCAAAGCTAATGTGAGGAAATCGGTTCTGATCTATCTAATTTCCATCTCTTAACAGATTTTCACTTGTGATTAACACGTCCGAACTGCACATGCTCAGAAACTTACACCATGTTTGGTTTATTTATTTGTTGTTCAGCTCAGCTGCAGTATGTTAAAACTAGTTAGTTCACACATCTTCCCATGAAATCGTACAGGACAGATACTATCTTCAAAGAAATCTGAAAGAAGCATGGCAATGCTTTCACTGGACCATTTCAGCTCCTTTTGAAACTACAGTTTAAAAAAAGAACTGTTTCTGGTAACATTTTGGTGGTTATGACAAGTATTTGTGAAAAGGTCACACTTACTCTATCCTGCTCCTCTGTAAATGTATTTTAATGAACATTTCAAACCAAAAAGGATTCAAAAATACATATAAAAACAGCTGAGTCATATTATACCCTGAACAGTAAAGGGTTTCAACAAGGCAAACATTATTTATGCTATCAGTGCAAAATCAAATGAGGTCACTTGTGGCTTGTGTGTGTGTGTGTGTGTGTGTGAGACTGAGTACGAATACACACTCCTCACAAACACAACATCATTTTTCTTCCCATTCCCTCTCCAAACATCCCTACAAGCCTCGGGGCTTTTTTTCAGAGTCGTGTGTCAGCGCCTGGTCTGCGGTGGAGCGTATCGTCGCCATTCTTCGCATTTCTCTTTCTCAGAGTCCAGTTACTCTACATGGAGTGCAGAGACGCTTGTAGAATACTTATACGCAAGTAAAATGTTAATGTGCAATCCAAAACACAGGCTTCAAAAAAAAGTTTGCACAACTTTTTCATCATTGTCCACAGGCTCATTTGCTACTGGTTAATATTGTAACTAGCCAGTATATTAGCTGGAGCTAATATGGTGCTAATTACATCATTCTAAGCACAGTAGTCTACCAGTTTGGACACACTTTCTCAACTCGAAAACTTTAGACTTGTACTGTGAGTGTTGACTTCTTTTTTTTATTGTGGACATATACTAGCTAGATTAATGTCTGTGTTATACTTTCTATGAGAACTTTGATTTTTGACTGATAATATTTTGTTTCTTCCTGACATGACATTTCCCCTCCGAGTTTGTTGTCCAGTAGTGTTTTCAGTTTCAGATCTTGACCTCAGAGGCAATCAGCTGCCTTCAACCTTTACTGGAAGCGTGTTTAGAAGTCACTGAATAGCCGTGCAAACACACGTGTACTGAGGTCCGACGAGTCGGCCTCCAAAGTCAAATTCTGTCCTACTGTTCTTCCATGAACCCAAAATTGAGTCCTAAAACAATGAAATATCAAAACAAGAGAGAACAAATAAATCTTAAAATCCAGGGGCAGAAAAAAACCATCACACCTAAAAAGAAAACAAACAAAGGGAGCAAGATGGAGTGTTAACGCGACCTTTGACCCTATTCAACTAAGTCACTTTTGGGGTTATTTGAGCTGCTCTTTGTGCACAAGTACAGTTTCAACCTAACACATTAGACTCCGAGTCCGTTTACTCAGGACTGTGAATAAGTTGTCTCTTATTTGAGGTGAATGTTCACAAGTTTAATGTTTGTCACTGCTGATAGTGAGGCAAGTGCAAACAGAGAGAGAGCCTGGTTTCGGTCTTGATTAATGTTAAGGAGATAAGCACCATTCCAATGTGTGTGTGTGTGTGTGTGTCCTGTGATGTCATCAGTGCTCTGAATCCATGCCGTTTTGTGAGTTCAGGTAAACATCAACTGTAGTCAGCATAAAATTTTATTTTTTTGTCAGTGTCGGGTTTCCAGATAAAAGTAAGTAGTGCTGTTCAAACTTCACACGATTCTAGTGGGAAAGTTGTTTTTCTGGCATTGACATGTTGCTCAAATAGCACAGGATGAACTTTGTCCAAACTAAAATTAGTTCCATATTTTCCTTCACTTACAAACACAAAGGCTTCTCAGCAGAGTCGCCCTCCCAGGACACATTTTACGTGTCTGTAGCTGGTTTCACGCAGGGAAAATAATGTCATGGATCAGGCCTGGTCTTGTGAAAGTGAGGGAGGGAGCAGACAGCCAGGCATGGCTCTGAACAGCACCACAAAGAGTTAAAAAAAATCAGATTTTCTGTTTCTGTGTAAAATGCTGCCTTTGTTTCTGGGTCATGAACCAGCCGAGGTCACTGGCTTTGACCCAGCCAAACAAACACACAGGCAGTTCAGTTTGCACTAATTGATTCCCCTTCCAGCATAGACAAGAATGAGAGAGTGTGTGTGTGTGTTAGTGTGTGTGTGTTTACTTTAAAGGATCTGTCGGGAGTTTAAGTAAATAGATAAGTGACAAAGTAAACACCCATCCCACACACACACGCACACACACACACATACCCAACAACATCCTACTTCAGGGATACATTTATAGACACACAATAAATGTTCGTGCCTCTTATTAATACATTGTTCTGTGTTCATAATTTTCTTATGGTTAACACATTTGCCAATTATAATCCAATTATAATTGTGTGTGTGTGTGTGTGTGTGTGTTCTTACTGGCAGTTCCTATAGACGTCTCTCAACAGTAAATCCATCCACACTCCCAGACCTAACAGTGGGTTAATGAGGTGATCCAGCAGCAGGGGATGCTTGTAAGAGGTCTTTGGGTCTGCCTGGGTTTGTGTGTGTGTTGGTGTGTGTGCATGCATCTCGTCAAGGATTTAAGTGGGTGTTGCAGAGGCAGCGTTCATGGTGTGTGCACGAGACGAATATGATCTGGAGTCGTGTGATTTTAAATAACGGCACTGATTGTTGCTGATTTTCCAGTGCACGTCGGCCATGCATGTAAATTTCCAGCACAAATTAGTTAGTAGGTTTGGTGAAGTCCCATGATATTACCAAGCCATGCAAGATGTTCTCCAGCATGCAGTTTGTAGCTTACTGACGAGGCTGTGGTGAAGTCTGAAATAGGTTCTAAGTACAATTTTTATTGCAAACATTGTTCAGTAGGAAAATGATGAACTGTAATACACATATTATAATGTATCTACTACAATCTTACACATTTGTAGGTCATTTGCACATGGTTATGTAATGTTTATAAACAGGCAAAGCTTTTAAGTAATTCCCCACATAATCCAATGCAGTATGCTGAAAACACCCACCAAATGACTTGTGAAAGCATGCAGGACTGTTGCATACATGTAATCATAATGGATAAAAGTATTAACTTTATTATTTGAAGTCAAAAAGCTCAAAGTCCCCATATTTCCATGCTTTTTCCATGCAGTTGCCCCAGACTCAGATGGCAATATCAAAGGAGTAGACATACATTTACATATACATAGCATACTTCAGTCAGGCTCAAGTGGCTTTCTGCGTCAAATGTGCTTACAATTTATAAGACACCTTGCTGATTGTGCTACCAGTAAATAACATTACTTCACGACTCTCCTGTCCCTGCCTGAACCCACCGTGTCTTTGTTGTCCCTGGAGTCATAGTCCTGGTCAGAGCCACTGTAAACCACCAGGCCCCCCTCAGAGTTGGCTTGGTAAGTCTTGTCGACCAATCAGCTCTTGTCAGCTAATGGTTTAGTCGACTATTAGGGGACAGCCCTACTAGAGCCAAAGAAACTTCAGCAGTGTCTGTTGTATTTGTGAGTGTTGTTTGTTTTGTCAGTTGCTATTTTTAATTCCCATTAGAATAAGGACCAAATTAATATAAGTTTAGTTTCATTTTGCTTTAGTACTTTCCTGCTATCTCTCCCTTTTTTTTGGCTTCATTT
>NW_023339729.1:28477607-28480912 GCF_004916995.1 Morone saxatilis | reverse complement strand
ATGATGGTATAAAAAAAAGAGAGAGATAAGTACAGATACGCTGTAAAGGCACGATATCTGTTTAGACTTGTACAAATTGGAAGGAAGGCATCTCCCACCCCCACTTGTCCTCCCACAGTCCAGCCCAACCTGTACCCTGCCAGAGGCCACACTTTGGTGACTGACAGCTGGGCTTAACAAGCATGAAGGGCCCCTATTGGGGAATAGTCCCGCAGGTGATCATCAGTCAGTAATCAGGGCTGGAGGTGGGAGGAGGGATGGATGGATGGAGGGAGGAAGAGATAAAGGAATGAAGAGTAGTGGCAAGTGAAGTGTGTTTGTCTTTAAAAGCTGCAACGTGCAACAGTACAATTCAATTTTATTTATATAGTGCCAAATCATAACAGAAGGGATCTCACCGCACTTTTCATAGCGGGTCAAGACCATACTCTTCATAAGATTACAATAGTACAGAAATTATGGCAGGATGCAGTAAAAGTAGAGGCTTATTGCAAGTGTAAACAAGGCCGGTTGTAACCTCTGTGAACCTTTGCTTTTTGCTGAAGATTAAGTGCTTCTGGGGCTTCTGCCAACATCTTAGCTTCAGGCTAGATGCCGTTTCCTGATGTAAACAGCTCAGAAAGATGAGCAACAAGTGATGGCAGAGCAGGAATTGACAGATCCGAGGCCAAAGAGGGAGGACTAATGATACACTTCAAGGTGAAACATTTTACCCATTTGAGCTTTGAGACTTTTATTCTACAAAAATCAGCCCAAACTAACGCAAATGGGTAGTACCTACAATAAGTTTTTATCAACTCTATGTTTGGGAATTTTGTATCCTTAGCTTTTATAAACACATGAGTATAATTTATGGGGTAAAGCTGTCTTAGATTTTCTCTCTAAATGTTAGACTTTGTGCACTTACTACTCTAATTTGATTTAAGGCTGTACTCTACTGTAGATACTTTAAAATGTACTCAGAAAAGATGTTTAAGTAACTGGATGATATATAACTTCCCTAGGAGGATTAAACAAATTTGTACTAGCACTAAGAAGGGAAGGAGAAAAAAAAAAGATATGTTTGAGAGTGTTGTTTCTACTGCCAGTTGCCTGCTGGCACACCTGTGTGAAGCTGAATAGGCTACAGGTGACATTCTTATTTCCAACTGTTGACAGACAGACAGGACAGGCTTGGAGCCAGCAAAGTGTTAAGACGCACCGACACACACACACACACACACACACACACACACACCTTTATATTTGTGACAGTTTTGGAGACTCTGCTGTAGTTGTTACTGCAGAAAGCCTAACTGTGCTTGTGGCGCCTCATCACTGGCATTCAAACTTTACAGTTGAAGAACCGGTATCACCTAAAGTCATCCTGAATCAGGCTGTTTACCTAACTGTGGCACAAGTAAATTCCTTTTCAAGTAGAGTTATCCTTTTGTGTGTGTGTGTGTTTCTACTCTCTATTCTCTTCTCTTCATACTCTCTACTGGCTCTATGCAAGTTAAGTTTGTATTTGAACATCTGTCTCAGCTTTTTAGACCTATTATTCATGTACACACAGATGTTGGTAAAGAAGACAAATGTCGAGTAATGTTTTGATGAGCAGGACCTTTTGTATTTTGTGTTGCACCTCTACAAGTGTTTGGATGACAGGGTACATCTCGGGTTCAACTGCAGAGACTGCTAACAGTTTGCAGCAGCAATTACCAGTAAAATGATGTGGCAATGAAAGAGAAGAAAACCACAAGGGAGGTTTCAAAGCATTACAAATGTTTAATTACCCCCCATTAATAAATTCTTACATAACCATTCTTTGTTAAATCAATTAGAGTTGTTAAATCAACAATACCAAGAAGCTTGTGGCAGCAAATTTAATTGGCATGAAGCAATCAACAGTGAGAAGTGTTAGTTAAATGACTGTAAACACACATCTCTACAGATATGACTGATGATTAACCCACTGATGGTGAAGCAAGAATGAGCTGATGCCGATCAGCTAATGCAAGCGGGAGGTCAGTGCTCATGGTTCCTTGAATAGTCCCCTTCACCCAGACAAGTACACTACTGTAGCCAAGGATGTGCAGAAGGCCAGGCTGAAGTTGTCCGAGCAACAGGCTGCATAAATACAAGTAGCCCTTAAATGCTAAAGCTAGACCTTATTAAATCACCTGAAGACTCAAACTTTTTGATAGGCGTGCCTGACACAGAGATGGGACCATAAAATATCACAAAGCCCCCTGTCACGTGGCACTGTAGCATCCAAACTTGTTGCTGTTGTGTAAAGGGCTCCAGGTGTAGAAATGACTAACAATAAATGGTATAAGCAGTGGGATGCCCTGGGAAGAAAAATCTCCACATATGCATCATATACGCAGCTTGTCATGTTTGCATTACATCATGCATTATTGCCTTAATTATGCTATCACATGAACCAACCTTAGCTAGCCAGCTAACGTATAGGCATCAGGGTTAGGGTTATTTATTTCAGTTTACAGCCTCTCACATATATATACTGTGTTTATATCCATATAACATCACAAAGGCGAAGCCATGTTTGATAGAGCTTTCTAACAATGGACATTGTGACTTGTTAAAACACAGGTGTAACTAATAACTTCAGTGATGGCTCTGTTACATTTAGGTTTGCCAGTGAGCCAGCAGGCACAATACCAGAAGCCTGGCACTGAAATACCAAAATGGAATGCAGCAATTATCAGTGATATTAGTTACACCTGTCTCATAAGCCAAAATCTGTGCTGTGAGAAAGGCCTGTTGATGGCTCAGAGATAGCAGAAGTAGAAGCACATACACTGACACTCTGATACCAGGAACCTGTCGCTGCTGTTCTGTTTGGAATGACTTTGGCAGGAAAAATAATCTCTCTTTCGGCTTTTGCCCACAAACTCCTCAAGCTAAACACAGATACCGTTTTAAACAGGCTGGATCTGGTATTTTGCTGGTTGATCCCCAGCAACATTTCCCAAAGCTACAGAAAAGAACTGAGGTCTGACAAGCAGCAACAGCACACCTAAATGTCACTTTACATTTTCAACATAGCAGTAGCAGCATAGCTGGCATCTCTGCCATACCTCAGTCAGACATCACAATACAGAGGCGTCATTAAGGAAGCCAGCACCAACACAGGGCCATGGTTGCTGTCAAATGAAGATGAATTATTAGCCTGTAACCCACTTTTGTTTACTGCAATCATTACATTTTAAATGAGTATATGCCCAACAAAACTGTAACTACTACTGTGGGTAACCAGGTTAAGCAGTTCATCTGGCCTTCATTGTGATTGTATGCTCATT
>NW_023339729.1:28474924-28477507 GCF_004916995.1 Morone saxatilis | reverse complement strand
TATATATATATATATATAGATAGTTGGTAACTGGTTGATTTAGTTCCTTATCTCAGCTCTGAGGTCAGGCTGTTCTATAAACAAGCATCCACATGGTTGTAGAATTCTTGAAGCAGACACTGAATCCCTACCCTGACCCTGACCCTGACTTTTGACCTCTGACTACCACATGAAGGCTATTAAGAAAGACTTTAAGCCACAGAGAAGACGGGATGAGGTTGAGCTTTTAGTGCAGCTGGAGAAAGATGTTAAAGACAATTAAAGGGAGATTGTGAATGTAATTGAGCTTTTACGCTAATACTTAGTATGTGTTTGATTGTTATTTCTCTCACACAGTCCATTGTGTTTAGTGTGACATATTTATGCTCTGCTCTTGTGAGTCAACAGGCGGTTTGGCTTTGTTAGCCTCACTGCAGGCATGCAGTCGGTTCACTGTCATCTAGAGTGAAGACCACAACGCAGCCCCAAAACACAGCTCCTTCTGCCTGATTCAAAATCATTTTAAGTTAGAAAACTTGTTGTTTATCTTGATTAGCTTTGTGTTGTTTTTCAATTTCATACCATGGTCCTCACGAGTCTCTCTACGTCCCAATATAGACTACATCACAGTTGTCACTGCCAAGTCTAGACCACAGTTGTCACCACCCAGGTGTTAAGTGCTGCACAGAAGATGAGTAAGTTGCTGGTGATGTCTAGCAGTCTCTGTTTAGTTCATGTCATAAAAGTTTGCTGTAACAGCTCTTTTGATTATTGCATCGAGACATAGAATAGAACCAAACTGCCGTGTTTAGTAAGTGTTTAGCAAAAGTTGCAGGGACAGAACATTTGAATGTCTGGTTTTCTGGTGTGGCCTGTGTAAAGAATAACTTCAATTGAACAACAGGGCCTAATCATCAACAAGTCATCACCCACAACAAGCACTAGCACTTCATAAAAAAACAGTCTACTCATTCATTTCAATGAAACCACTACATTAGAAAGAACATTCATATTCACCATCCGTTCAAACTGTTCCCTTTTTCAGTAAGAACTATTTGATGGATTGGCACAAAATTGTGTACATACATACATACAACCATAAGGTTGACATTTTTAGTTTTAAAAATAAATATCTCAATAGCTATAGGATAAATATCATGATCCCCAGACTATGAATTGCATAAACTTTTATCTAATCATCAGGTCAAAACTTCTGTTTATCCAACACTCTTTTTGACCAATTGACTGCAAAGCTAATGGCATTCTTATCAGCCTCAAATGTACTTTGTGTTTAGGGCTAATTAGCATAACATTATATCTGTTAAACATCAACATTCAAGTATGATCATTGTGAGCATGTTAACATGAAAGCATTGTTCTGTTTAAACACAGCCTCAAAATAACTGCAACTATATATACATGCTGCTACTTTATCTGCTTAACAGCATTTGGGGCAAAGTTTTTAGAAAGATTGAAGTTGTTAAACTGATTTTACTGGTAAGCTTTTCAGGCATGAGGTAACAGGATATTCCACTTTGGGGAGTTCTGGGGGTGTGGGAGTTGAGGTAAGGTTTGTACCATTAACTCACATCCCCTTTTTTCCTCCATGAAAATGAAGTAGTCTCCCTGTAGACCAACTTTCTAACACAATTTATGATCCCCTGTCTCCTTCTTTTTACTTTCATTCCTGACTCTACTGTCCCTCCTCCTCCTTCTTTACCCCTCTGAACCCTTCATTGCCCCTTTTCCTTAAAATGGTGAGTCTGGAAATCTTCATTACTTGATTTTGGGGGATTAAAAGTCATTGCCGTGGTGATTTCATCCAACATGCTATCGTTTTCATTTAACTTTCTGTAAGTTGTTGTACTCGTCTGTGTCTGCCCAGTCGTGGTGGATATTATTAGTGATGGTAACTTTTAGTTTTTATTCTTATTCTCAAGAAACTTAAAAAGGATCACTCATCACTTCTTTGCACACCAAAGCAGTTTTAGGACAAAGTACCATAAGGTTGAACAGTGTTAGTGGGACTACAGTGGGAAAAAGTGACACCTGTACCTTTACAACCGATCCAGCAGCTCCTTTTGTTGCTCTTTTATCGCAGTTACTGTGGTTGTTTTTGTGATCAGTATTTCCAGTGTTCCTCTGTGACATCTTAATAATGCTCCCTACTGGCACAGAGTGTAAATAAATGAAGAATAGCAAGCGTCCTCGCGTGTCAAGATTTAACCACAGGAGTTGTTGTGTTTCCTTTGATGTCTCAGTACTCACCCCTGACAGGAATGAGGAGGAAAAGCAATAGCTTGTTGTGCTACTGCAGAAGGACCACTAATTTAATATGTTTGATAATGATCACATCATGATCCAGTTGGACTAGTCTTCGAAAGAGCATGACCGAACCTACAAAAACGAGTAGCAGTAGTTGTACTTGATTTTATAGGACGCCCTTCGTCTCAGTTTGAAAGAATATACATGTTGAAATCTGGCTTTTGTCATACACTAGTTTAGAGGAGTCGGGCTTTGTTTACAGCAGATTTTGGATGAATGGAGGCAGTCTTCAGCTACCAGCTATTAAGACACCAAATTTCTCCTTCTCTCTCTCTCTCT
>NW_023339729.1:28462764-28474836 GCF_004916995.1 Morone saxatilis | reverse complement strand
TCCCTCTCTCTTTTCTCTCTCTCTACCTTTCTCTTATCACGGGGGAGGAAGAAGGTTTATGTGGGCCTTTCATTCTGTCTCACAGTGAGAGATGGCTGCAGTGTATTGTGGGTAACAGAATCCAGCTGTGTTGTAGACTTTGTGTGTGTGTGTGTCTGCTGGTGCGAACATGTGCAGGAATGTACGTGTGTTCATGGCTGTGCGCTGTGCCTCTCTGCAGGTCTCGGGTGCGTGTTGACCTGTTTCGTGTCATTTTGACAGCACTGATTCTCTTTCATATCATGCAGCCTTATCTACGCTCAAACAAATAGCTGAGGATATACTGTGTGCTGTGAAGTCTTAACAGCAAAATACTCTGTCACATTTAATTATCAATTCATGAAGAAGCAACAAGAACTGGTTTTGCAACTCCGAGTTATGTGAATGTAGTGTAATGCAGGAGGAAAGTGCACCCTATGTTTTGACTACTATGGTTAATATGGTGCGTGGCGGATTCTTGGCTTCTTGATGTAGGTACCCGGTCAATATCAAACAAAGGAAGAGGTCCAAGATGTTAAAAAAGAGATAAGTACTTAAAATAGACATGCACAGATTGAGCAGTAATTTATTTTTTACTTCATCTCTTCCTGCAGCCTTGTTTCCCTCCCACTAATCCTGTCATTCCTTTGAAAAGCCAAGCCAATTTCAAAATAGAGGAGGTGTAGCTTATATGAAGCAGCTGTGATTAAAGTAATATAAATGTTTTTTTTTACTTTAGTATGTTTTCCTACAAGTTAATTTCTGCAAATTTGTCACTGGATGCTTATCTAAAGAGCTTTAGACTTCCAACTTTGTTATTTATTTAAACATTTTTTTAACAGTCTATAAGTAGGGATGCACCAATACAGCGCTAATTATCATAATTGTCATCATAAAACTACTCTGATACCACTTTACGGCTGCATGTGAAAGACTAAACTTTCTCTAAAAAGTCCAGAAAATAAAACTTAAATCATGCAATATGCTATAAGTTTGTTAGTTAATTAGTCCACTATGAGGAAAATTTGCTTCATTACATATAATTAAAAAAAAGCGTGGAAGGAAAACTTTTGTCTTTTGTCAGAGGTCAGGTTCAGCTACAGAGCGGTAGTCCTGAAGCATGGAGGAATTCAGTTTCTTTGGGATGCTTCAGCAGGGCGGATGCTTGCTGTCATAGAGGTTTGAATCCTTATCCTCTGTGGTTGAAGGTGTTTCTGCCTCACCACCCAGCAGTATGTAGCACACAGCTCTGTGTTTCTCTGATTTAGAGGGTTTACCTCCAGTGCAAGTCCTGACACAGGCTTTTTGAAACAGCAAAGCCACAAGACCACATATACACTGATTACTTGGGATTTGAAATTGCAGGCAAGTGTTTTATGAGACAATATATCCAGAGTTGTGCAAAGGGCTGAACCTGTTATGTTCATCTTTTTTTATGATATGCAAACTGTAAGAACTGTAAGAATCAAAAGCAATGCCTTCTAAAAAAATCCTTTCTAGACTCTGAAACACAATTATTCTTTCATTCATATTCCATTCATTCCTCTCTCTTTCTCTGTCATCAAATTATTCACTTAGCCAATGTGCCAGCAGCAGCACCCTTAAAGGAATGACAAACAGCTCTTATTATAACTCTGTTACTGTTCTGTAAACATTAAGTGACTGCACACAACGACAGATCCTGGAGCAGAGCGTGTCTTTAAGCTTTGACGTGTACCTCAAACAAAAACAGTTAATGCCTTGTCATAGCAGTAATACTTTGTCGTCATTGGAGCATGCTGTCGGACTGCAGACAGCTTCATTTTGTGTGTGTATGCCTCAAGTTGTGCATTGTTGTTTGCATTAGCTTTATGCCGTATAGTGAGTATCATGCTGGTGATAACAGCTCTTTCTTTGTGATTGATGTGACAGTGGTTTGGTGACTTTACATGATGCCAGACATTTTTTTACATTAGCTGCTTTGCCATTTCCTCTTATTTTCTCACAGAATAAAAGCAACGCTGTCATATTGGCATTAACACTTGAAGATGATGACATTCGAGAACATGTGAGAGCAAATGTTTTATTACACAGTATCTGTTTCTGGAAATTATATATTTAAAGTCCTCATTCAAAATATATTCTACTTATTGTATCGTCACTTGGATTCAGATCTGATTTCATTCAGTGGAAAGTTAGCCTGAGGACAACTTTAAAGCGCTTAATGTTTGAGTTTTATAACTCCTTGGATTTATAAATTGTGAAAACTTTATTTTACATATTAAAAAAATACTATTTCAGTGTAGGACATGCCCATTCATACCTAAAAAGATTTTCCCTCCATTTTCAAGTTTTGGCCTAGACAGAAAGACATTGTACCAACAAGTAGCAACGGAAACCAAATTGTAATTGGAAACTGATTTATAAAACGTAACAGACATTAGTCTGTGGTTTACAACAAGACAAGACAGATTGAGAGAGATTTGTTCTACACACTCGTAACTCATTGTGTTCCACCTCATTGTTTTGCCTTTTTGCCACCCATTCGTTAGTATGCTGTAGTTATTTTCTATGAAACAAAGAAAAGCATTAGAACCATGCAGAGAACTAGTATTCAGAAAACAACCAATTAAGCATGGCTTTTTGGCTTATTGTTTAGACTGATTTAAAGGTTTGATCTTTCTGAAGTGTATATGCCACTGAAGCCCCACCACAAGATTGTCTGCTTTGGCAGCTTCTGGTTTATATTAGCTGCTCTTGAAGTCCCAAAAGTTCCTCTGAAATACCAGTCATCTTTCTTTCAATAGACCGTTCTTTACTTATTCTTTTCTTTCCCTCTCCCCCCATTTCTGTCCAAGTCTTTCCTTTTCCTTTTCCTCTTTGTACTTAATAAAGACTGATTTTGAGGGAAGATTGTAAATTCCTGCCAAGCGAGCCAGGCTCTGACCTTGTATGTTATGAGGAGAGAGGGGGATAAATAGAGGAGACAGAGGGCAGAAAGAGAATGGAGGCGGGGGGCCGGAGGTACGCTCCTGAATTTAATAAAACATCTTAGGTTTCTCCTCAACTTCCACCTCAGGAGTCTTGGAAAGGGCAGAAGTGCAAGAGTTTACTTACACAAACCAAGTCAGAGGGAACAGGGAAGAAGAGATGAGAGGAAATAGGGATGGAAAATGGGTGATTCACAGATATGTACTTCTTAAGTTCAGTGCATATTAGACATTTGTATACCCTTTTTTACTCCATGGTAGAGCTGGAAGTGTGTTTGAAAAGTGTTTGAAAATGCTGCTATTCTATGTTATTTTATATTTTTATATATTCATGTGTGTCCAAATGAAATGTCTAAGTCTTCTGAATTAATTTTGTTTTTATCTTTTTCACCTTGAGTTGAACTCTCTTTGACTGCTGCCAGGGTCTCTCTCAAGTTTCAGTCTTTGTGACTCTTGGACTGTGTCACACTATAATAACCTGTCCAGAATAAGCCTGATGAAATCAAATGAGTTGGAATAAAAGTATTTTGGGCTCCAACTGGTCTGGAGTTACGGTCACAGTCTCCAGACTTGATCCTCTGATTACTAAATCATTTGTGCTGACCACACAGCAATGTTTGCACTTATGCCTATATAACTTGAACATCCGATCCCATTCTACCTGTGGCTACATCTTAAATATAAAACAACCTTAAGTTCATCCAGTTCAAAAGTGATTTTTGTGGTAGTCCAAGTGAAGAAGAGTTGCACTGCAGTAAAACATAAACCAAATGGTAAAATGTACAATACTTTAATATTGTATTTCAAGACAAGGGGAAGAAAAGAAAGGGATACATACTTTGATTGTTTATCTTCTTGCACTGTGAATAGAATCACAACATTTATTACACAATGGAGGCAATACACCCTCTATACTCCCCAATGCACCATCCAGCCACTGCATGGCAATTCATAATGAGGTGCTGACTAACTGACTCTAGGTTCAAAAGGAAGATTTATGGTTTTTAGCACTAACATTTACTCACACATGCACACATTAATTGTCTGATTTTTTTAAGATGTCACTGCAAGTCACCCAACCTTATTATCCCTCTCTCAGTACCTTTTGCCCCTCAGTTTCCTGCATTCCTGTGTGTGGTGCCCGTGTTTTTGGTAACATGATTCGGCAAATATGTCAAGAGATGTGATTGAGTGTACGTGTGTGTGTATGTGTGTGCCAACACACTCACAGCATATTTGTGTTGGTTATGTTTGTATGTAGTAGCCGTGTGGTGCTGCCGTCCAGCTGCATTACTGCAGACTGGGTTTCACGGGCGAAGGGCTGTGACATAAACACAGGGAAGAGGCTGAATGGGTTTCTCACTTGGTGAATGGGTGGGCTGTGTTAACCCGATGCCTTGGCCTACGGGTCGTGATCCCTGGGGTTTCTGCTCATCAAGAATATAAAACAGCAAATTCACTAGGATAGAACAGTCAGTGTTACTGTTTGTTTATATGCATGTGTATGTGTCTGTGGAAGCTAAGGTTTGTTGATCAGGCTAACGTGCTTGTATTCATTGTATTATACTTCACTGTAGCACACTGTGTGCTTGCATGCTTGAATATGAGTGTATGGACACGTGTGGAGAGGATAAAGAAAAATTCCTTAGGCATTTATTTATGAGCAAATAGAATTAGGCTTTAGGAATTAGATTGAGAAAAATACCTCTTACATAACCTTAATTTATTACTCAGTAGTGAGTAGTTTTTCTATTTGCAGTTTATTTTATGTCTCAATTTGTTTCTTACTTAAAGCCTCACTTTTGGCTATAACCAGCTTAGTAAGCAAATGGTAATTAACACTAACTATTTTCTCTGTCTTATGTCTTTCAGTTTTAGGCCTGACGTCACCATGCTGCCTTACTTCCTGCTCTTCTTCCTCTCATCTGGTCTGGTGTTATCTTCTGACTGCCCAGCAGACTGTTCCTGCCAGGCCCAGGACTCGATATTCTGCATTCAACGACACTCCAACACTGTGCCCCGTGTCCCCACCACCACTCAAAATCTCTACATCTTCCAGAATGGCATTGACACTTTGTCCCAAGATGACTTCAAAGGCCTGGGGGAGTTGGAGATGCTAGACCTGAGCCAAAATGAGCTTACAGAGATTCCAGATGGTGTGTTTGAGATGCTGTCAAAGCTGAAGAACTTAGACCTGTCCTCTAACCACATTACCCACATTTCGAAAAACAGTTTTTCTGGGTTGGTCCAGCTGGAGAGGCTGTATCTTTATTCAAATCGTATTCAGAGCATCCATTCAGAAGCTTTTGGTGGTTTAGAGATGCTACTGGAACTCAAGCTCCAAGGGAACCAGCTCACCTCTCTGCCATCCCTTCATTTTCCCAGGCTACTGCTTATAGACCTCAGCCACAACAACATCCCAGCCCTGGGACCCTCAGACCTCCAGACCCCTAACCTGGAGGCGCTTAAGGTGGCCTCTCTGGGCCTTACCTCTGTGGATGAAGATCTCATAGCTTCCTTGCGGAACCTCCATGAGCTCGACATCTCTACAAACCAGTTAACTGAGGTTCCCCAGGCCCTAAAGCAGGACTCTCTTAAAGGACTGATCAAGCTCAGCCTGGCTGCCAACCCATTGGGAGAGCTCAGGGTAGAGGACTTTCAGAAACTGACTGGACTTCAAGAACTGGATCTTAGTTCACTCAATCTCCAGGGATTTCCCCAGAGTTTCTTCCAGACTTTCCCCAGGTTGACACTCCTTACAGCAGCTGAGAATCCATTTAACTGTTTGTGTCCATTAGCCTGGTTCCCTGTTTGGCTGAAAGAGAAAGAAGTAAATCTGGGTAGGCCTGAGGAAACCAGATGTCACTTCCCTCTAGTTAATGCTGGGAAGAAGCTTTCAGCTTTGGAGCACAAAGATTTTGGGTGTCCACCTACCACAACAGTGCCGATTGGCTCCCCAATTGGAAGTACTTCTGTTCCCCAAATGCCCACCACATCTCCAGAAACCACACATACCAATGCTATTTCTCCTCCTCCTCCACCCAGTGAGGAAACCATCCCCTCAAAAACCCCCTTCGTCCTTCTACCAGAACCTCCAGTCTCCCCTAGCTCCACCAGTGGGGAATTCGAGCCGAACATCTGCCCACCAAACATCTGCCTCAACGGGGGTACTTGTTATTTTGACCCACTGGCTGAACTTAGCTGTCTATGTCCCCCAGGAACCTCTGGCCTCTACTGTGAAAATGTGGATGAGGTCCCGGAGCCACCAAAACCTTCAGAAACAGAAGTTTCAGTAGTTGCCCCTGTGATGCCTGCTGAACTCGATGCTATCAGCTCACGGCAGGTGACATCCACATCCATCCTTCTTGACCTGCATCGCTTCATCGAGACAAGGCCGCACATCCGTGGAATTACGTTGACCTACCGCAACCTTTCAGGGCCTGACCGCCGTCCCATTATCCTACGTGTACCTGCAACCTACCCTGAGTACACTTTGCGTGGTCTGATACCCAACTGTACCTACTCAGTCTGTGCCAGTCCCTTGGGTGAAAGAAGCAACTCTAGGGCAAACAGCTCTGTAGAAACAGGTTCGTGTACAGAGGCTCGCACTGAAGGGGTGCCACTGACATCCTTAGAGCCCAGGGTGAAATCACAGAGCCCGCTGACATACACTCTCATCCCTGCTATGGCTGCCCTGGCACTTGTGCTGGGGTTGGCCGTGGTGGCTGGGACAATTATCTGTGTGCGGAAGAGAAGGCAGGCCAAGGCAGGGATGGAGCTGGAGCTTGGCCCAGCTGATCCTGATCCCATGGAACTGGAGGGGATAAAGGCCTGCCTGGAAAATGGGGGAAATGGTACACTTCCTCACAAACAGCCGGAGATTGACCGCTGTCACACTCCTCAGCCACCTCCATCTTTGCAGCAAAATGGGGTTTTGGACTATGAGGTACCTTTGATGCAAGGACACTGCCCATCAAATAACAATTTGGCATCCCTGAAACCATCATATTTCTAAGATGCAATAAAATACAAACACTTTGTAAGATTTTGCAGAGAGTGGGCTTGTCCATCCGGACATGTGAGGCCCCGCTATGGCTCAAGTAGTGTTTAAAAATCTAATTTCCATTCCAATTTCAGATATCCACAATTTGAAAAGTGGCACTTACTATCCTTTGCTGTCCAAATGATAACACTATAGACTGGATAATCTGTTTTACTGAATGATAAATTTAAGATTACAGCATATTGGAATTGTGCTAAACCACTGTGGGACAATGATCAGGATTTGGTTTTAAGTCATCTAGCAGAGTTTGATGATGATAAAACCTTACCAAGTGATGAAACTAAGTGCAATCGACTAGAAGGGTCTTAGTAGCAGACTGGAAGTGCCTTTTTGCAATGACACAACTGTAACCGATGGTTTATACAAATGAAACTATGTGAATGAGCTGTAATCCTGTTGCTGGATTTGGGGAGATACAGTATGGAGAAAAGTGCCCCAACACTGGGCTACAGAACTGGAGGAAGTGACAGTGGTTTGAATGAAAACCGTCATGCAGATGTGTGATGACTTGACCACACGTCACACCCAAAATGGGTTTTCGACCAACTCCAACTGCTTCATGGGGATTATGAAAAGAACTTGCACTGAAAAGAAATATTTATTTTCCTTTACAGTGTCCCAGTCATAAACTGCCACAAGACTGATGGTCGCATAAGGAAATGCAATAACAAAACTTTGAAAAAAATATTTTGCAAAGCTTAGTAATAGGTTGATGACCATAAAAGCTGTATAAAATGTATATTTTGCTGTTGATCTAATGATCTAATCTGAAACAAAACTTTAAGTTTCTTCAGATGCAGATTTGGATTCTTCAGTGTCAGCAGATCAACCATAATTCTCTCCACACATCCCAAAGCTTTTGGCTCTGTGGGAGATACATTTGCTGTGAAAGATAAATGGACTTAATGGAGAGCCATTGAGAATCGACCTGGCCTGCATTGTTCTGTGCTGTGATGGGAAGGCTGTTCTGTCTAGCTTATATAATGATATTCTGTTTTTGTCATGAGTTTTTGTATTTCTTTTTTTTTAGCTTTTTGCTGTTGCCTTCCATTCAGTATTGTTATTGCTGTGAGCTGAAACATTTTTAATTGTTTTCCCTCAAAAAAGCCGACTTAAGTCTTCATGGATTCTATAATTTTCTATCTGTATTTTAGGATACATGTAGCCAAAACTTTCCAGAGTATTTTGCAGTGAGTGCCGAAGTAATACTTGAGACCAGCACAATAACCAATAAACAGTAATCAAATGATATTTTAAATGTTTTAATAAAAAAAAATAATTAAAACTCCTTACCTTTACGTCATGTACAGAATATATTTGTATGAGGTTCACCAAAATATGTCTGAGGAACTCACCTAGTGAATGTAACTTTAAGGTGTCAGACACTTTATTGTCTATGCCAGGTCTGCCAACACTACATAAGGATAAGCCACAGACCGACAAAACTCTGAAAACTGTGTTCAAAGGCCTTTTGCCACAAAGCCCACTCCTATAAAGCAGCACACGCGTGCCGAGAAAAGAAAGTAAGTTCAAAGAGCTCGAAGGCAATTTGCTGTAAGCGTCAGGGAGTTTAGGCATTAGTTTCCTCTTGGCGCGGCTGACAGTAACGTTTCTGAGATATGGTCTAGAGTCTAGACATTGTACCCCTAGAGTTTTTTTCTCTCACATCCTCTCACTGGATCTCTGTGCCTCCACTCTAACCATCTAGTGTGTTTTGGTCAACAAGGATTATTGGCTTGTGTGTGTTTAGAGACTGTTTTGCTTGTTTTCAGCCAAGCAGACTGTGAAATGTACATGCTAAATGCACAATTCTGATGTATTTGTTCTCTTTTTCCTTTCCTGGGGCTGAGATTGTCACAAGCTTTTAGTGTTAGTTTTCCTGTGTTTTGTCTTTTTCTTTTATGAGAAAGAATCTTAAATTGCAAAGTATAAATAGGTTTACAGAGAAGTGCCTTAGCAACATTGGTGCACAGCCTTACTGACATCTTGTAGTTTCTTATTACATGCTGATGTGTATTTCAAGAACAAACAAGCCTTTATTTTGCCTCACAGGACATTGCATTATATTGCATTACACTCTGATGAAGAAACATGAATGAATGAAGAAACATGAAATGTAATGTAATCAAGTTAGTCTGATTAAGAAAAAAAAAAAAAAAAAGACCTTCCTCAGTTCTTGGTTATCTAACAGCCAAAAGCTTGGAAGACTGTGTTATCAGTTAGTTTGTTCAGGTGTGTGTGTGTGTGCTTGTTTTTTCTGCTTACACTTACTACAGTACGTTTGTCTGCTTTATAATTGAGTCCATGCTCGACACTCCATCCACTGTCCAAAATCAATGTATTATTCTTTGGCTTCACTACTTTCTTCCTTCTGTCAATATTCCAGTATAAACATAGACGCAGATGCTCATATATCTGCTCTCTCTCAATATATCAACTGGAAGACTCTCTGTATTGCTTTCGACAGTGAGAGGAGCAGGAAATGTTTGAAATATTTTCAACATGCTTGTTAAAGAACCATCCTTTTTTATTTAGGGAAACGTCTTGTTTTTCTTATAGGTTTGTGTTTGTGAATTACATTTTTGTTTATGTGTTTGCCAGAAAAGCAATGCTGAGAAAAAGAACAGTATTAAATTGAATTAATGTTAAAAATGCCTGTGATTTTGTGTCTCATCAAGAATGGTATTGGCTTTAAAAATAAAGTCACTTTTATATGGTTTTATATGGTGCAGTTATGTTCATGAGCTCAATAGTGAGGGCTTTAGAATTATTCTACCTTTTGGATTTGAGGAATTTAGGTCCATTTGAGGCTGTGAGTCAGTTCTGAATGTACAGGGATGTTGTCATAGAGAAACATTAAATACAAAAACTGAGAATGGTTTTCCATGAACAACAGAAGCTGATGACACACAGCATGTATCTCTCAATACCTCATTACACTCATGCCCACACTAACCTCAACCAAAACAGGATTTTTTGTATTTTCCACTTATAGTCAAAGACAGATACCAGTGGAAAATATTACAAAATAACGGTTTCAAAGTAACAGACATTACATGGCTTTGCTGCTTTTAGCTATTGGCTGTTTTCTTGATGATTCAGCATTTTTTACATACCCACAGTACATTGGAATAAAGAACTTACAATGAGGAATACAAAATACAACTTGTAAGCTTTATTGACATTTGGTAAATATTGGCTACCAAGTGAATATTTACATTATGAATTCAGATATAAACCAATGGACAGTCCTGGTTCAGTATCGATGGAAAACCAACAGACACAATTGTTACTTTACTGTTCAGGTAGGTCTGCTCTGACATAAAATAATGGAGCTGCAGTCCAGACTGAGCTTTACAAAAATATGTTTCTGATAGACCTGCCTTTGAAGAAAAATTTATTTAATGGGTGTCTTAATTTATCAAAGCAGGAAAAGCACGGGTGTATCTAATTACATTACTTATGGCTAAATGCTATTTAGGTGTCCCAGTAAGTCATGCCAGTGAGCCTGCGTGTATAAATGCCAGGGCTCGGGGAACAACACACCTGAATGGCATGCAGCCATTATGTCATTAATTACACCTGTGCTTTTCCTGATAAAGCTTCTGCTGTATAAATCCCAGTGTACTGAACCTTTTCTAGTCTGTTGAAGCAATCCCTGTGTCCTAATTGCATTTTTCCATGTTTGGAGAATATGGTATGTTCACAGTGGATGAAGGATACGTAAAACTGCACCAGTGTATAGTAAAACCACTTCATTTTGAGTGTGATATTGATTGACACTATTGTCTCATAATGTAAAGTACAATGGAAATTAAGGGACAATGTTACGAACACTGATATAGTTGGAAAAAACATTAATCACTGTCAGAGTAAATCTGAAAAGAAATTGTATTTGTAGGCTATATGATATTTAGATAGTTAAAAAAAGAGCAGCTTCTTCATCTCAGATAAACTGTTGGCTTCAATAAGACTAGTGCCTTCAGAAGACATGATTTAAACACTAAATTAAACTCAACTCTACTGAGGTCACTTTGCCAATTGAGCATACCCAGAAAGACGATATAGAAACACAAATACCTAATTATATATTCATAGAACAGATTATACCCTTTCAGTTCCTAATGAAAAAGAGATTAAAATTAAGGGGAGTCTCTTTAAAGGGCTGCACGACCAACAGCGGCAACTGCGGCTCAGAGGGCAGGTTTTTTTGGATTATTATTGTGAATTCCACTGCAAATTACTAGGGGGTAAACATATTTGTTTGGTTGTTTTTGTGTGTTTGCTAAAGCAAGAACCACTTTTGAAGGGTGTGGCCTCGGATGGCGTACTATAACTGGAAGTAAGGAATGGGAGAATTCTTTTTTAGGTTTCAGCAAAACAGTGGGTAGTGTACACAAAAGTCAATATAAACCCAATAAAATGTCATAATAGTACAGAGTGATATAAAAGGGAATAGTATTGGTTGACTGCTTGGATCAGTATCTTAGTGAAAGATATGAGTGAGACAGTCTTTCCCATGGATCACTACTGCCGAACCTTGAGGAAAAAACTGAATCAACACCTGCCACTAGTGGGACACTCAATTTGACATGTTGTAGAGTATATGAAGTAAAAGAAAGAATACTTATGAAATACAACAAAAGAAAGTGTAAAATTTCAGATTTTAAATTTAGAGGGGGGTTGATATGCTGTCCAGCACAAACAAAACTGTGAGAGTTAAAGTGAGCTGTAAACTGGATGGATGCAGAGTGCTAGTTTTAAATGAGATAAAAAACAATATTTCTATCATTAGCATTTGGCAAACAAACTATGTTGTGCCCCATTTACCAAGACTGAATCCTTGCTGCAGCGACCATGGGTTTGAATCAGACCTGTGGCCCTTTGATGCGTGTCCTCTCCTCTCTCCCTCCCCCTTTCCTGTCTATCTTCAGCTGTCCTATCCAATAAAGACACATGACACATAAAGAAATTGTTCTGAAATAAAATAAAATCTTCCCATCCCAGAACTATATAATGTAA
>NW_023339729.1:28456903-28462710 GCF_004916995.1 Morone saxatilis | reverse complement strand
AAAAATAAAACCTTTCTTCCTTCTCTTTTTGCTGTGTAGTTTCAGCAGAGACATGGAGTTTCAGGCACAGCGGCAGTGTACAGTAAGCCATATATGGTTCTTCAGTTACCAAAGCCCTTAACAAGACCCAGCAACACTCACAATCCAAGATGCCAATTTAAAAGTGTGCCTGGTCCTCCATGTAGTCAAATATTGCTCAGACTTCTTTAAATCTTTGGTTTTTACTGGATTGAACCAACAAACCTAGTCAATATAGGCAGTCAATACATACACAACATACACTGGTGCTACAAAGCGTCAAACAAACCCCAACTTCACAGCCCATCAACCTCATTAGCCCCGAAATGTGGCTCTCATTTAAAGACCTTCCTCCATGGACTGCTGCAGGGTGCTGAGAGAAAAGAAAGAGACGGAGAGAGAAAAAGAGGGGAAGGGGAGTGGGGAGAGGCTTGATTTATTTGAACAATCTGGTTGTAATGAAAGCAGCCAGGGCTTGCTGGGGGTGGATGGATGGAATGAGCGGAGAAAATAGAGGGGAGGAAAGAGTGAATGGGGTGAAATCCAACATGCAGACAGATTGTTGGACTTGATAATGGTTTAAACGGACCCTACAAGCCTCTTAACCCCCCGGCTCAGTGTGTGTGTGCATACATACTGTACCTAACCATATTACAGCCATGAATTCCATATGCAACCCATTTGTGCTGCAATATATCTTGCTATCAATGCTGAAATACCTGTGTAAAGGGCCAATGAGAGATAGAGAATGTTTACTACAGCTGCTAACACACTAAAAGCATGGTTTATGTCTTTTGGACGTTGATGCATTTGAAGAGCAAATTCTGGCACAAAGAGTTTGGATGTCTCAGTTAAAAGAAAATTGCATACTTCAGAGTGTTTGAAATCATTTACAAATGCACTAAACCTTTTGGCACTAATTCATAACACAGATCTATGGTCCTTTTCCGGAATGCATTTCTAATCTTGAAAGTATAAATTCTGAAGTTTCATGTCCTGGTGTCTCATGTTGGGCCCAGTCCCAGTGAATCCTCCGACTAGTCTTCCAAATTAAACCACAAAATATGTAAGTTTGTCCGTGCAGTCTAGAACGACACTTAGAAGCATTTTCTGATGCCACAGTGAGCATGAAATCATTTATCTCTGTTAAAAAATAAACCACTTTTATGATGTTACAATGCTATGCTTAAGGTTTGGTTAGCGCTAGGATCGTGGTTATGGTTAAAATAAGCACTTTGTTAAGGTTAAGGAAACATTGTGGTTTGAGTTAAAATGATTAGGTTACTTTGCTATAGTTGGGGGACCTTTGTCATCATGGTTACAATAACAAACACTTGGTTAAGGTTAGAGAACGACTGTGGTCATGGTAAAAAACAAAAAACAACAACTTTGACTATTGGTTGGGAATGGGAAACAAAGTCACATATTCTATTGCTTTAAAGGTCCAGTGTGTAACATTTAGGAGGATCTATTAACCTTAGAACGACCAGTTTAGCTACAGAGGGAACTGGGCACCATGTTTCTACAGTAGACCGAAATGGACAAACCAAACATTGGCTGTAAATAGGGCCTTTTGCGTTTTTTGTGAGTTTTGGGACCACTGCAGCTGTATTCAAACGGGTGCAATCTGCAATTTCATAGATGCCACTAAATCCTACATGTTGGTACTTACTAAAAAATACTTTTACATTTTCACCGCCACCGGGTGAGGCGAGTTGTAATCTTCAACTACACCGCGAGATGCCACTAAATCATACACACTGGTCATTTAAAAAAAAAAAATACATTGTGACCTATTTCTAAAGATTAATGTCTTTAGTAGGAACCATGAGAAAGTTCAAAAGTATTGAGAAGCAAACTAATGCATTCATGTTTTTTGGATAGAATAATGCTAGCCTTATTCATTCAGTTTTAACCTATTCAATTCTGGGAACTATAACAAATGAATAAGATATAGTTAGATCTTTACATATGGAAGAAATACAGATTGCAGTTTGCTTATAAAAACTTGTTCTAACTGATTTGGACTTGTCTTGAATGACCCAAAACAATTATGGTTGAGATTGAATTAAAACACCCAAGAAGAAAATTACCTTGACTAATACCTTTCTGTATATAAAGTTCTAGTTTAGTGGAACTCACCTTTGAGACTGAACAGGAACAGACTGAACACTAATGGCCACATAAGTGTTTACATCACTGCTTTTAGACTAAATTAATCACCTAAAGAGATGAACTGAATCAAGACACAGTGCAGGCTTCCCATATTGTCTTGGTTGAGAGCTCATGTTCCTCATTCTCATGAGAAAAACACAGTAGATAAAGCTGTGGATGGTGCTTTTCCTCTCTGAAATGCAATACGAGGTTTAATTGAATTAGCTTTAATTGCTATTCATTTACCCATGGACTCAAAGGTCTCCTCTTACCCATGGCCCTTAATGACTTCCATGTTCTCTGAAGCAGAATTTTAAGTTAAATGGAAAAGTCTTTAACACAGTACAACAAAGGACCACCCGAGATCCTGCAAATTGTTGAAACTGTTATGAAACATTTTACGAAAGTATGTGGAGTGGAGTTCGTGCCATCTTGTGATCTACTGTAACTAAAATGAAATGTGATGATAAAGAAAGCAGAAATGAAAAGATAATAGAATATAATTTGAATGTTACTTAAACTAGAGCAAGAGAAAACTAAAACACGAGTCATTAAACTACTGGAATTTCAAACTCGAGATGAAACCAGGAACCAGGAAAGTGGCAGCAGAGGTAACACGCAAGTAGATGAGCTGAGGAGTTGTGTTGTTGCAGTGAACTCCGGGCCTTGGAGCAGCAGCCAAGGGTTTATGGGACTTCAGTATTTTTGTGGCACAACAATAGCCCCTCAGGGCCAGGCAGGGTCATGTTGTGATAGAAGATGACATGCCTGCACAGAGAGGGGATTACGAGGGACTTGCACCTTTTTTAGGCTTTCACTGCAAAGCATAACAGACGAGACTAATACTACGCCGCAGTGAGGTATACGTGCCTGTAAACCATATGCTGCAAACATGCATACAATGTGCGAAAGACATAAATCATGCATGAGCATGGGATAGCAATTCATGCGTGCAGACATGTCTGAAACACAGATGCAGAGAGCAATCGCAGTGCTGATAATGCTTGCAAACCCATGATTTCCTACCCCTGAACATATCAATTTTGCCACATAACTCCATTTTGGGGGATTTTTATGTATGCAAATTCCATTCTCTTGAATGAATGTGGTTGAATTACTGTAAAACCCCTTTAAATAAATAAAATAAACTCTAAAATTCTAAAAACATTATTGGTTTTCTTAGGCCCAACAAAGCTTATATATTTTGTTGCAAGATTTATACCTCATAAGAGATATGAGCAACCACATTTCTTCCCTCTCACACTATTGTCTCTTTATTCAACAATGTTGCAGTACATGTACATTGATATTGGATAATTCTGCCAAACCCTGGATTATGTTAAATGACAAAATTTTTTACATTGTCACTTTTTATCACTTTATGTCTTTGCATGGCAGCTACTGTATGGTTTGGATAATGGAGAATTTCGGATTCTGGTGATTAAACTATGGCTGAGGAGTTGTTAAGGTTAGGGTTCGAACTCTGCTCTTTTGAATGAAAGACCATCCCGACCTCCACACTGTTATTTTTTACCTAGCTTCATTCAGACCACTGTTTCCTGCTAGCATTTTATCAAACTGTTGCACTCAGAACTTCTCAAGGAGTCCTTTCAGTCTTTCCATCTTAGCTTTATCTTACAAAGCTCCTCTCTAAACATGTAACTGCTGCAGGGCTTGTTCCCCTTGACCTTTCACCTCTCAACAGGTGACCTTTGACCGCTGGTAGGAAAAGGCCATGGCCAGCCTCTTTAGGCCCACTTATAGCAACAAGAAAGGGTGTGTTTGGAGTGTTCAGCTATTTTCAGTAACTCTTCCCATCCCCTTGTCAGCTTTAATTACTTGCTTTATATCCTTCTCCTTCTTGTGTCTCCCTCTCTGCTGCTTTTAATTTTCTCTACCCCTTCGTCATCCCAGTCAGCTTGTTTTTATTTCATTTTATGAGACATTATTTAAATCTTGCTCATTCTTGGGCTTCCAGGGTCATTTCAACAACAGTGTGACACACAAGTTACATCAAACTTGATCAAGTTTTCCTACCTTTCAGTTTTCATTCTTTTATCTTCTATCACTCCCTTTTTCTGCCTCCCTTTACTCATTCTGTTTTTCCGCCTCAGGAAATGTCTGTTAAGCCTCTGGGACTTCTCCCCTCCCCTCGTCAAATTGATACCAATTGAGTTATTGAAGTGCCACCCCTGTAACAAAGGACCCTGTTTTATTGGTGTTTGTCAGGCCAGATGTGAAGCAGGTTTTGACATGACCTGGCAGGAAGGAAAAGGGGAAAGGAGGACAGGGAGGAGGAGGGGTATGGACATAAGACATGATTTGTCATTTGATATGGTCTTTGTTGGTTTTTAAGGGGTGTGTTTCATTATTTAATTATTTACTGTAGCAAAGACAACAAGCTGATCGAAGTGAAATGGTTCTGTTACAGATTCGAGTTTGGGAGTGTGATATTACATTATAAGTTCTATAGGATATTTTTTTGTACTTTAAAGTGTGATGCACCAACAAAATTGGACCTTTACACTGGACTGAGTTATTGTAATTCTGTTTCACCAAAGACTGAACTTGATTAAAATGTCACACCCTCATTTACATTTTATTGTCCCAACCTTTTTTCTTTCCACATTTTTGAGGATAATGGTAGGAAAAGAAAAGATTATTGACAGACACAACCCAGTAGATTTTTTCAAGAATGATTTAATTTTCACATTTTCTTCTTGGCTTTGAGTTTAGATTCTCATTTCTTCTCCAACATCCCCGCTGATTCACACACATCTTCTGCCAGTTGAAGCCACATTTTTTCCCTTTTATCTTTTCTTAGCATTTCTTTTCTTGTCATTCAAAACTGACCCAAAAAGTTCCATTAACTGACAAAAGTAGATGAAGCAGAGCTTTTATGTAGAGTCCTCACAGCTGCTCAAAAACCTTCTGTTGGATTACTGGCCAATTGTTAAGTTATGGAGCAGGGATTGACAAAATCTATTACATTAACTTTCATTTAGGTTTCACATTACTTATTTTAAATTTTGTTACTCAAACCACTAGATTCTATAACAGTGGAAGATGATGCTTGCAGTATTTATATTTAACTCTTAAATTAACAAGTAGATATGTTAATACATACTCGAAGCTCAGATATGTACATACAATTTCCACATTTCCACATTTGCAACGTGAAACTTACAACAACTTACAACTGGGAGTTAGATGAGAAGATCCATGCAATAAAACATGAATCTACTATCAGTCGACTAGCTTAGCATAAAGACTGAAAGCAGGTAGAAACAGCTGGCCTGGCTCTGTCCAAAGGTAGCTAAATTCATCTACCAGCATCTCTAAATCTTAATTAATGTTCAATATCTTTTATTTAATCAGAATAAAAACCAAGAGTAAGTAAAAACGTCAAGTTGAGGGTTTACAGGTGGTTATGAGCCCGACTACTTATTGGCTGAATATGTGACTTCCTGGATTCTTGTCACTGAGGTTGTCACATCAACCAGCAGAGATATCTGAAGGTTGCTGCTTCTTACCCATGAACATATACGATCAGCCATAACATTTTGACCACTGACAGGTGAAGTGAATAACACTGATTATCTGGTTATCATGGCACCTGTCAGTGGGTGGGAGAT
>NW_023339729.1:28456403-28456803 GCF_004916995.1 Morone saxatilis | reverse complement strand
CATGAGCTCCTGTCAGGTTGTTTTATGCACTTTGGCTTTTGAGATGGGGCAGCCATCATAATCCTTATTTGTTTTTAACTCAGGGAGGATTATATTTTTTCAGTGTGGTTTCTGCAACCAGATTTTGGGCCTGTCTTCTCCAGATTCACTGTTTCCTACAGGAGATGGTTTGGGCTGTTTCTTCGTGGTTCTGGTGAAGGGTTGTTAATTGAGGTGCAGAGGAAAATGAGTGACAATTTGCAAAATCAGTGGAATATAAGTTTAGTGTATGAATCATACCTCAAAACGGAATAGTGTGTGCAGAGTTTAGCTTAACTTCTAGGAAAAGCAGGAAATGTAAGGTTTCATATTGGGTGGAGTATGTCTCGTGTCTCCAATATTTCATAAACCCCATATTGTT
>NW_023339729.1:28455751-28456393 GCF_004916995.1 Morone saxatilis | reverse complement strand
TTTAAATTTAAAATAGTTTTTAATTTTATCCACTGACAAAAAAAGAGCTCTTTCCTGCAATAAATCCTGCATGTTATCCTGTATGTTTAAAATTGAGGATGAACTATCCTGAAAGAGGTGTTGAGATCATTAAGAGAGCATCACCAAGAAAAAGAAAATATAATAGACTTTTTATATACATTTTGTTAGATTTCACACCTGCACTTATGTCATGTTCTACTCTGAGCCTGTTGTGTGACATACAGCAGCTCATTTCCTTTCACATAGATAAGTTCCCAAGAGCCTTTAAACAAACGAGTGACCTCCACTCTCAGTTATGAGTTTTCCCTCGTCAAACAAAAGATATTGTGTCCGTCTCTATTGAAGCGACTGAGTGTGATGAAATGTTTAATCTCGTGAGACTCTGTGTGGAACAGACTTGGTTAGCAGGTGCAGGCCGGCGAGGGCACAATGATTTCACCTCGGAGACCAGACAGACAAGGTCAGCTATGCTCCCATTGTGAGAGAAACACACACGATACACAGTATGCTCACACAATGAATGCACACATACATGTGTGTTCTTCTCTGTTACTATGTTTATGTTCCCGTATAAAAGTCACACAAAAGTTAATGCCATTTTTTAAATATTGGAAATAAAAT
>NW_023339729.1:28453515-28455690 GCF_004916995.1 Morone saxatilis | reverse complement strand
GAGGAATGAATGTGATTGTAATTGTATATAATGTATAAATGTAATTATGAATTATGGTCTGATGTTTGGTGAAGTTTAGGTTACAAAAAGACTTCTTTTGTTTTTTGTTCTTTTTATTTTTTAGTATTTAACCAGAACATGTGTCTTACCTATGCCTGAACAACCGTAAAAAACTGTTGTTAAGTTGCCACATGAAAGGACACTATAAAGAAAATAAATGAAATCAGTTAACCTTTTGCAGATACTATGAATATTTTGGGATTTTAATGATACACATACATTAAAACTGGTTCTTTATTATGTTGATGAAAAACATAATCTGGCCAATTACATTTCTCTCAAAACGCATTGTCTGTTGCACCCAAAAGACATATTGAGTCTTTTAAAACTTTTATTATGCACTAAGACACATTTAAAAGGAATCTGACAATAAGGTGTAATGTTATTTTGCTTATCTTTGATTTGAAAACAAAAAGGCATTGAGCTTTATAAAATTTCACTGTGAGGGGCCTCGGGTTTAAAATTTGTAAGAGATTGTGGAAGTAAATCTAAAGAGTGCAAAAACAAACACAATGATGATTAAAATGTTATTACATTTTAACTTCATTGAGCTTTTTTAATGCAATAAATAATAATTCACCAAAATAAGTCTTAGATACAAACTTTGAACTTCTCTCTGAATGCATTTGGCCAAACACACACACACACATTCAATTCAACCTCCCTGGTCAAACTAATCACATTGCATCGCTCTCCCTCCTAACACACAGGGAGATTAGGGTTGTGTGGGATCAGCAGTGAGCTGTGTGAACAGTGAAAAGCTCGCAGGTGGGAGATTGAATATTAAAACTCAGCAGCAGGCCGTGTGGAGCCCACTGAGAGGAGATATGAGTGAGTGTCACACTGAGAAACAATCAGGCCTCATGTGTTGTGAGATCTGTGTGTGGTGATCGGTTGTCTGGGGGAAATCTGCGAGGAAATGTTTGCACAGGACACAGAGCAACGAAGCAGATGTCTTTTTGAGAAGAGGAGTGTATTTGTGGGTGAATGTGTTCAAATATTCAAAACATGTATCCCTTTATGCCGGTATCAACTGGTATGCGGGATGTTTTTACAATAAAATTTGGGTTTAAACATTGTATAAAACTCCACAGTTACATACGTGCATTTTAAATAATCCTTGTACTAATTATAGGTTTACCTCATTTTAAGTCACATGTGGGTTTCTATATTTGTATGACCTTAAATTAATTTCCTTTCATTGCCCTTCCCAAACTACAGCATCCTGGCTGGCTCATGTAAACACATGTCTGAAAGAAAAACCTCCACTGATCGTCAGCCTGTCATTTTCAATAAGCAAAACCTGTGTAATTCAGCCTTGACAGACAGTGAAAGAAACCGAAGCAGTCAAACAGGAAAAACAGAAGTTTGTTCCATCAGACATGAGCTAAAACCAGATCTATGTTAACAACTTAATCTTAAAGACTGTGGCAAAGCTCAGTGGAAATCTCCCGCTTCTTCTTTGGAAGTCAAAACTGTTTGGCAGCGATTTCAACACACATGAAGACACACAGCATGTTCGTTATGCTATCATCCATGACAGCTCAGTGAAAACAGTTCCTTCCTTTGTGTTGGTGCCACAGAGTCTCCAGGCTTTGTTACAGATTGCAAGTTCTCAAATTTGTTCCATATTATCTTGTTTTCTAATTGACAAATCTGTGTCATAATGTTAAAAAATATGAGAAATATAAATGGCTTTACAGTGTACTTCCTGAATACATTTTTTTACGTTTTTTTTTTGGCCTTTATTTGATAGGGACAGCTGAAGATAGACAGGCAAGGGTTGTAGAGTGAGTGGGGATGACACGCAGCAAAGGGCTGCAGGTCGGATTTGAACCCTGGACCGCTGCAGCAAGGACTCTGCCTCAATACATGGATCACCAGCCCTACCGACTGAGCTAACTGGGCGCCCGCTGAATACTTTTTAAGTATTGAATCTGACCTGCAAACCTAGGCAATATTAGAATAGACCTTTTTCACAGCAGCCATTTGGACATGAAATAGTATCCAATCCAATCCAACTTTATTTGTTAAGCACTTTAAAAACAACCAAAGTTGACCAAAGTGCTGTACAGGAGAATAAATAAGACATCATAAATGTAAACAGTGATGGTG
>NW_023339729.1:28444737-28453415 GCF_004916995.1 Morone saxatilis | reverse complement strand
GTTGAATGTTAGTGAATATAAAACCGATGTGACTCACATGCATTGCCTTTATTCTTGCCTTACTGTCTACTGCTTTCTCTTGCTCTCTTACAATCCCTACTATTCCTACTGCTCACTGCTATATTGAATGTCTGACTTATTAAAGAAAAATGCCCAACACCATACTAATAATTTGTGCCACATTGTTGGTATATTGGTCCACTTTGGTCCACTCTGGTCCACAGTGTTCTTTATGTCAAAAAGCTGCTGATTTTTTGGGGAAATCCACAACAACCAACCACATGCTTTAACTTTGGTCTGACGTTATTCTGCCAAAAGCTACCAGAAATACAGATACATGAAATAACTTCACACTCTGTTGAACAATGGTTCAACTGTATAATACAGATGGATAATATCTGATCCAGGGGCCTTAGACCACCCTATTAATAATCACGTTATCTCAATTCTGCCTGCATTGTGATCAGATTGCAATACTTGTGGACTTGCCAACAGACATTTGTCCCAGGTTAGAGGAGGCAATGTTAAAGCCAGGGCCTCATTTACATCTTCATTAACTTATCCAGATTGGATGTCCAGATAGTTAGGCTATTACATGTTAATGTCAGGTATAAATGGGGTGTAAGTGGTCTCTTTATCCAACAGAGTTAGTTAGAGATCCAATTAAAGCCAGATCACCTCAAAATGTGGTTTGACTGATGTTGACCTTACGATTTGCAATGCCTTCTGCTTGCATTTACACATGTTCATTGACATGCATTTTTCCTTATCCAGTTACAGATCCTGTGAGACAGCTCCTCAAAAAACATCCAAATGTATAACTTTCTAGAATTTGAAGGCAGAGTGAAGATTATTTTCCAGGTAAGATGATACAAAACTGTGCATACACATTACTCTGAAGAGTGTGTTAGCCAATGAAAGGGGCACCTTCACAATCTGGACAACAGAGTTGTGTTGCAAGATTGGAGTTATCCTAGCTGGTTACAATTATATTACATTTGGGCAAACTCCACCAGCTGAGCAAGAACCTCCACATTAGAAAGCTCTAGAACAAATAGACCTTGTTGTGAGATTGTTTTGGCCAACCTATTTTTAATGTTATAATTGTATAATCTAGCTATTCACTATCCTAGGATAGTGCCATTTTTCTTTCTTATCTATCCTTTTGACTATAGAGTTGTGTTCATGTGCTCTACAAGAGCTTTTTGTTCCACCCAGCGTGGTTTAAATTCAACAATGAGATTAATACACTCTCCAACTAATGTTCTTGTTATCTGGTTTTCTCATTAAGACGCTGAATGAGAGGTATGTTTGTGGGTTCTCTGAGGTATACTAGCACTGAGTGCTGACTGACGGCCGGAATTAGGAACGTGCAAACGCTCTGGCAAACCTCCCTGCAGTACCTCATAACGTTTAATCAGAACCATGCCCGGCACTTGCCCCCGACTTTCCACCGCAGCTCCTCCAGTATTCTTAAACAGAAATTAAAGTAGACCTTTTTTTCCTGGTTGATATTTTTTTCAAACAGTGGAAAGTTTATACAAAGGAGAGCCTTATCCCTGGAGCTCTCTCTCCTTTCCAAATACCTGCAGGATGAAATCAAACTCGCTTTTGAAAATTACATTATAAGTCTCTCTCTTTCTCTTTCTTTCTCCCTCCTCCCTTTCTTTGAGCTTGTCAGATCAGTCCAGCTTTCCAACTCTCCGGGAGAGGATCAGCCATCATTCTGGAGGCGTCAGTGTATGATGCAGGTCTTAATTAATGCAAGGGGATTTCATGGGAGAAGACTGCAGCAATAAAGGGTTTTGCCAAAAGAGAAAATACAGGAAGCTGGAACAGGTAAAATACTGTGTAGATGGATGGTGCATTCTTAGCAGATGACGAACACAGCTCAAATTTTCTGGCAACCTTAAGTCATATATATACTATATAGACACATTATAGTCAAAAATGGTGATAAGAGACTTGTAAAATACAGTACAGAGTTTAAACATCCTTAAATTTACATGTATTGTGAATTTGTAAGTTTGTTTTGCATTAAAGCCACAAATAAAATACTCAGTGCTTATTTCTGGTATTTGGTACGTGTGACCGCTGATTTCCTATTAACCACAGACAAACAAGCTAAAACCTGAACTGACTGAAACTTGAGCTTGAAAAAAAGGGAAGAAAACGTTTCATTTTTAAGGTGCCAAAATCACACAGAAAACTGGTTTTATATAAAATGTTGAGGCTCATGGGGGAAAGTTCTTAGCTTACTCTTCCTCCTGCTTGGAGGTAAAAGGTCAGGATCAGCTGCAGAGAAGAAACTTCAATTGATTTAGAGTCAGCAGAGCAGCCAGTAAGCTCTGGATCTTTACACTAAAGTAATGTCTCTAAAACCTAGACTTTAAAGAAACAGTTCAAATTCTTCCGGAAAAGGCTTATTTGCTTTCATGCTCAGATTTGGGGAATAGTCCCACATTCTGGCAAATGTGCACATTTGCTTTTTTTTTGCAAAGAGTAGATGAGAAAATCAATACCACTCTCGTGTCTGTCTGGAAAATCTGTAGCTGAAGACAACAGCCTAGTTAGCCTAGCTTAGCATAAATACTGGAACGAGGGGAAAACAGTTAGCCTAGCTCTATCTGAAGGTTACAAAATTTACCAACTAGCTCCTATTAAGCTCAGTTATTTTTGACTGGGACCAGTCGCCAGGCAACCAAGGCAGACTCTATGGAAATTACTGCTCCTTGACTGATGTTACAGGCCAAGAAATAGTCCTGTGAAATATAACGTGTTAATTAGTGAGCTTTACAGCGTATTCATACAGAGACAGGCTACAGTAGCTGTTTCTGTGTTTCCAGTGTTTGTGCCCAGCTAACCGGCTGTTGGCTCGAGCTAATGTTTTTGACATTTTTTCCGTACAAACACAGAGAGAGAGTGGTATCAATCTTCTCCCCTAACTCTTGGAATGAAAGCGAACAAGCGTATTAGCCAAAATGTTGAACTATTCTTTTAAACTCGGCCATGCTGCCGTCTGAGGACAATCAAAGAAAATGGAAAATAGGAAAGGAAGACTTCTGTATCATCTAACAGAAAATACCACAAATATGTGGACAGTGCTATCCAAAGTCTATAACAGAGAAATGAGGACACCCTCAAATTAAATTTGACTCCTAGTAAGCTTTTATCTAGTCGTATGCCAAAAGGACTGATGATGACTTAAAATGATGCATGTGGAACTTTGAGCCAGTGTTCCTACAGTATGGTGTGTTAGTATCCTTTTCTTATTTAGTCAGGAGTTTTTAAGAGATCAAAATAGGGCACCTAAAAGGTGTAAATGTGTGTAAACTGTGTAAAAGTGGAGCATACAGTAAAAGCAGTTATAACATACAAGAAACCTTCCTGGGATTAATAATATAAAAAGTGCACTGAGAAGTTTTATTGATGGAGTGAAGCAGCTTTCCACCGGGTATTCCTGCTGTAAATCTAAGGTGTAAAGGCTGATGGATTTACGGCAGCCCTGCCCAGTGATCCAAGGTTCTTGTCATAATTTTTTCATGTGAATGAAGGTTTTATTTAGAGATGACGAAACAATTCCTGGGTCTGTAGCCTATTCCTGTTAAATTTATACCCCATAATCTAAAACTCATATTTCTGTTTCCTTCAAGTTCATATCCTTAAGTTTTTTATGGCTTCTCTGGGTTGGGTGCTTTTCCCCTGTTGGATTTTTTTCCTCAGTTTTTTCCCTCCTAAATCCCATGGCAACCGTTCAAGTTTGTAGGGCTTCCTGTAATTCATGTTTAGTGTATTCAAAAAAAGAGGAAAAAACATGACAAAACTTAAGCCACGAACTCTGAATATGAGTTCATATGCGTGTGTCTGCAGTTTTACTGTATATATAAACATAAACAGCTCTCTTCAAGGCTCAGCACTGTTAGAGCCTGAGGCCAGAGACGTCATCTGTGTGCGTGATTTAAACTGAGAGGAGGAGAGGGAAGTCACAGAGAAAAACCTGCAGGAAAGACAAGACAAAATCAATTAAAACTGAATTTCAAAGGTTATTTATAGATCAACTCAATAAAAAAAAAAAAAATTAGTGGGCAAGTTTCTTGTTTAATGGAATTAATTACTTATTGCTCGTAGTTTATTTCACATAATCACATTACTTACTGCTTTTTTAATGATAGGAGCAAAAGATACAGTACAACTGGTTGCTTGCATTGTTTTTTTTGTTACTTGACCAAAAAGAAAGCTCAGAAGGCTCCACACCCACTGGTTGCATATTCTGTACGTAGAAAAGAAGTCATTGTCGTTCAGGTTTTTATATTAATGCCTGTTTAAATGTTTTCTCAACATTCAGAATTAATAACAATTAAGTGAAAATAATATAGTAGAAGATGCTTTTTTTTTCTATTTGTTTGGTAAAGCAAGTGGCTACACCAAGTACTACTGTACAATACCCATTAGGCTCAGCAAGCTTTGTGATGGGGTAGATGCCTGAGATGCCAGAGTCACAAATGAGAGTGGTTAAACTGAAATCTAAACATGTGCATTGATTTGAACTTCCGGAATCAGGTTTCTGCAAATAATAACTTTTTGCTTCTGCTCACTAGCAGCATAGTTCACACAGGTGCTTTTAACTTTTTATCAGAGAACCTGGAATGTGTTTCACTAAAGTTGTGACATAGGATTATGCCACTCATTTTGGCACCTTTCAAATCATACTAATGCCCAATTACCTACCCATGTATGAGCCTGTGACAGCCCTGTCAGACTTGATAATTTCCGAGCAGCAAATATGATGCTGTCCCTTGGAGTCTGTGTGCAAGCAGAGAACTATGTTTCCATACTCCAGATATTTGCAGTGCACTAAATACCAGTCATCTACCTTTTTCTTTGCAGAAAATGAACTGGACTTTTACTTCCAGAACCCATGGCGTCCCAAATAACTCAAGTATTTGTTTTGGTACCTTTTTCCTATCGTCTTCAAAAGGTATTTGTATTAGCACTGTACCAGTTAACAAAAGAGATTAGAAATTAAATTTGTTCAGACATGAAAAAAGAAAATTACAAATAAGAAGAAATTGAGAAAACACAAGAGAGGGGTGAGAAGGAAAGTTCAGAAGGGAGAATGTGTGTGTGAGGCACTGATTATGGAGGTGGGGATCAATTTCAGTCTGGGAGACGGAGTCAAGTCCCAGTCAACCCTGTGAAGGCAAACAGCCAGGTCAAGCCGTCACATGACCCTGACAACCTGAATCAGACAGGCAGTGTGACGAACAGCCACTCCTCACCACCAACAGCACCTCTGTCCCTCTGTTTCTGACAGGACCCCCACACAGGGCCACCCACTTCAAAAGACCCAACCCCCCATTTCCCACCTCCACCACCTTTCCCATAGGAACCAATGTGTATAGAATGTAAAGCATGTGTTTATGTGAGTATATGTGCATATATGTATAAATATATGTATCTGGGCATGTATGGGCAAATAGGTACAACAGTATTGTCTGTATATGAAGTTAGATTAAAAAGGAGATTAGCTTGGTTTAGCTGTAAGACTGGAAGCAGGTGGGAACAGCTAGTCTGGCTTTGTCCTAAGTTTAGAAATATGCTTACTGATATCTCTAAAGCTCACAAAGGCTGGCTAGCTGTTTGCCCCTGCTTATAGTCTTTATGTTAAGTTTGGCTTACTGTATCATGGCTCCACCTAAGCACTTAACACACAGAAATGACTGCGGTGCCCATCTTCTCATCTGCTTGCAAGAAATTGAATAAGCATCTAACAGTCAAGTCTAAAAGCTTCCATAATTGTGTTGCTGACTGTGAAGGCCATAGCATATGATTCACACAAATTTTATACAAATCAAACCATCTGCATTCGCTATGTTTCCCCACTGATTTATTCAGGTTTGTCATAGAAAGTTTCACCCGTCCGTAACTAATTTTTTGAACGGATGGACAAAAGTCCTTGAGTATAATATATATGAGCATGTGAAGGTGTGAATGCAAAGCTTGGACGAGGAGGGACAGAAAAAAATAAACCTAAAACTTTATTGGTTGCTGTTAATAACGAAGACTCCCACTGCTGTCAGTCTGGTCACGCCTCATCTGCAACTCAGAATGTTACTTCACTGCAGTAAGACTGTAACATGCTCCCCTTCCCACACACAGGAGGTCACAGGTCTCTCTGTCTCTTAAACACACACACACACACACCACAGCCACTTCCATGACTAGTTTCATCACTCAAATTTGTTTTCTTGCTCGGTTAATTACACTCACTATTCAAATATGAGTGTCCTGCCAAAAGCCCTCCTTTCATTGAGGCAAAAAGAGTCTTTAAAACCACACACCTTTCTGTTAAACGTCTACCTCTGCCATAAACTGAAGCAAATCATAACAAGTTCAAGTTCAACAAGTGTTCACTGTGTAAACTGACCAGAAAAGCCCATCTTACTGTACTGCTGATTTACAAGAAACTAGTTTATATTGTTTTTATATGATGTTGGCACAGCACCTTAAGCAACCGTGAACAAAGCTTAAGGCATGTGAAAGGTTAACTGCAATCACATTTGAACCATGAGTCCAGTCATTCTGGTGCAACATTTATGAGCTTTTTATATATATTTGTGGATTAATGATGTATAAAAACATGAATTGGCATTTTTATGGGTCTGACAAGTAAACCTTAGCTAACACATTTATTTAGAAAATGTTGCATGAGTTGGTTCAAACCTAGTTTGCCTCAAAGCTAAAACTCAACTGCCTCAAAGGCCATGTTGTCCTACTTTTGCAACATGCAATGTTCTGTGGCGTAAAAACTCACTTTACATGCACATATCATCACAGTGCTCATTTGGCAGCAATATCTGACTCTTGGCAACATAGCAGCGTACATAGCATAACACTAACATAAAACTCCAGATGGTGGGAACTGCTACAGGGCGATCAGTAATACTCAATTACAATCACAGATAGTGAGCTCACTAAATTGCCTTTGTGATTGTCTCATCGTAATGCTATTTGTTTGAATGCATGTTATTTGTGGTGCACCCAAGTGTGAACCTATTGTGACGTCACCCATTGGTTTATGAAGTACCATTTTAAGGCCTTGAGTTGCCGTTATGGTTGTCACCATGACAGTTTGCCGGAG
The DNA here is from genome assembly GCF_004916995.1 of Morone saxatilis. NCBI lineage: Eukaryota > Metazoa > Chordata > Actinopteri > Moronidae > Morone > Morone saxatilis. Next base: position 28,446,274 of record NW_023339729.1, on the reverse strand, counting down.
CCAGCAGAGGTGACGTAATGCGTGTTGAGTTGGGCTCATTGGCTGTGCAGTTTCGACTCCTATGTAGCAGAAAACAATAGGCAATGCAGTAACAGAATGTAGGTTTGTATTTGATCAGCACTGCCTAGTTTGACAGTTTGATCTGAGTTTTATGCTGTGCTCTGGACAGCTCAATCACAAGGTAGCCACGCCCCAAAAGCATTTGTGGTTTTATCTTCTATTTTACTCTATATTGGACCATAATTTACTAAATAATCATCATGTTGTATGGAAGAAGACTTTACACTAGCGATTGAGACTATAAAGTCATTAGGAAACCATTTACTGAGCTAATAAATCAACTGAGAAGGCGGGTCATTTTGGGTCTAAGAGTGCATGGTAACGTTATCATTGCAGTTAATGGAGCTGCTCCCTGCTGGCCTTTACAAAGAATGCAGGTTTAAGACACTTGGGGTTGGCTTCACTTCACAGATCTGGAAGCTCTGTCCATTTAATATACTGTCAATGGGTGCACCAAGCATTCAACCCCACGCAACTGATCTCAAGCATTAAAGGGGTCTTCAAATGTTTTGACTCAGGTCTGGGAGTGAAGGTCCAGGATGAGTTTGCTGTGTTTATGCAGACAGAGAATCACAGAAGAGAGGAAATTCTTGTGAAACATAAAAACTAATAAATTATCTTCAGACATCATTTTTGGATCTGTCTTTTTAGTCTTGTCTTCTTCATCTCTCTCTTTATCTTAACTAAAACAAGATTAATACTAAGCATTGCAGTCTCCTACGCTATGCAGTACAGCAATGGAAAAACAAATATTTTCTCTCCTTTCTTTTTTATCTGCTTCAAACTTGCACAAGACATATATTTCAACACATCATTCTTCAAACTAAAAGTGAGACTCTCTCTTAATAAAAACTTTGCAAGGTAATCATTTCAGACATATTTCTTGCAAAGTCAGCATGCAGCCTTGATTAAGTACACATTCAAGTGGGTTTTTTTTCTTTCTGGTGGAGTCATCCTTTAAAACAAATGGTTGTTTGTGTCACCAAAGCTTTGAGGAAATACGCTGTGGTGGAAACAGTCATCCTCAGCCTCACAGGCACCAACCACACTGAACATTACTGATTTTGCAGAAATCATACATATTTGCAAATGGTAATTTTCTCTTTTTTGCCTTAACCCTTCAAAACCACTTTGTGTAATTTATTACATAAGTGATTACAGTGGTTTCATATACTTTTAGCATAATTCTGTGATTTGTAGTTTTTGTTGCTGTAATTTGAGAGAAGACATTTGGCAGAAAGAAGCGCGCACACACAGGTCTTTACCTCTATAGTTATGAGAACTACTAACAATAACTTTAAAATGTACAAATAAATCCGTATCTCCAACTGGAACAAAACAATACAAGTTGCTGCAGTGATGTGGGCATGTTGCTACACGTAGAAGATTTAAAAAGACCGGTTAAATGCGAGGACACCACATGGAAATGTATTTTGTGCTATATGGCACAACTTTGAATAGCTATCATGTCTCTGGT
>NW_023339729.1:28428093-28444637 GCF_004916995.1 Morone saxatilis | reverse complement strand
TTTACACCACACAGGGAACTGGAGATGAAAAGATGGTTGAGCTTTCACAGGACTAGACCATTGACAAGGAAAGTTTCTTTAGACAAGAAATAGTCCCAAATTGTTTGACATTTTGGGAAAGCTTATTCACTTTCTTGTTGAGAGTTAGATGAGAAGATCAATTTCACTCTCATGTTTGCAGTAAGTATGAAGCATTGCAGCCAGCAACTGGTTAGCTTAGCTTAGCATAAATACTGGAAACATAAGGAAACAGCTAGCCCTGCTTGCTCTAACAAATTCAAGCAGCAAAGATATGTGTAAAAACGACATGTTGAGGTTTTAAGGGTTATGCGTGCAAAGTATTTATTACTGAACTTGCTTACATTTTGATGGAAACCTATAATTACTGCTGCCACATGCATATTTTTTATTGTATTAGTATTGTAAACAGTCCACCTGAAAGAAATGAGGTCATAAAAGTTTCTCAATACATAAAGAACTATATTTTTCTTACATTGTAAGTAAAAACATGACAATGATACCTTCAGTCCCAATGCAGAAAAAAACAGTCCTCCTTACCACATCTTGGGCTTATTAGTGTTTTTGAAGAAGAGACACAGTTAGAAGAGGATGGGAATAAAAGGGCAGCTGATGACAGCTTTTTGTTTCATCTCTTCTGTCTCTCATCCTTTATCATTCATATTCGTTCATTTATGTGTTTGAGCTGTCAGAAGATGTCAACATGGTTTCAAACACAAGGCCAGACAATTAATGTTAATGGCAGATGGATAATATGAAATGGATGAGTGAATTGTGGCTGGATGGGTTGAAAGAAGAAGCCAAGAACGAAGATAAGGCTGGGGGGACTATAATTTAACAATGACAGTTTAAATGTCTCGGAAAAAAATGAAAAGACAGGAAAAGACAATATATGAGGGGACACGCAAGACTGACTTAAGTATCTAGTGAGAGACAAGAAAATGGGAAGGGGGATGACAGAGAGCAATCAGACATATCGTTACCACAAGAGAAGAATATCAGACTACAGAAAATGGAAAGACAAACATTTCCCTAACTCTTCGTATGTTTTACATGTATGTGCAGTTACAGTTACATATTAGCCTGCATGTAAGTAAATGTGTGTGTATTGGTGTGCAACAGTGTCTGTATGTAACACTGCACTGCATTGTTACATTACTTGCAAGTGCACTGACTGAAGTAAAGAACTACAGGCAGGTTGAAAGAGAATATGTCCAAGAAAAAGTACTGGAATGCTTTGAACATCACAGGTTGATATAAGAGTATCTGAGATTTTGATGAGAATAAAAACAGTATCTTCATCTGCACAACAGTCTTTGTGCAGTGCAGATGAAACGTGTTTCAAAACTGACAGTAGATGAATGAAATCTGTCACCATTGCCTGCTGTGTTCTTTACTTCTATACAAAGATGTGTAAATAAATTGCAGCCTCAGGGCATCGCAGTAGGTCAGGTTTCTTTCATCTCTGCACTGGAATGGAACAAGTATATTTTTCCCACATACAGCGCAAAATAGAAAGACCACCAATGTTGTTTAACTTGGCATCTTTTCAATATGCCAGAACCTTTAACAAAATATGACATCCATACCAACACCTTCATGTTCGTCTCTCCTGTAAAATCCAATGGATTTTAGAACGTTTTTTTTTTCACAAGAAAAATATTTTCAGATTTGTGAGTGTTACTTGCTAGCAGTATACAACGACATTGCATACAACAGCCAGAGATTCACATTTGTTGAAAAGATGTTTTCCCATGGAAATGTGCTTTGGAGGGAGTGCTGTGGTTTTTGGGCAAAGCACAGATGGTTCTGAATAGTTTCATATTTTCTTTGATAGCAGCACATTGTACCAGATACCAAACCATATACTTCAAACTGCATAAGTTATATGTATCATATACGCATATAGAACCATAAAGGTTTCATTCCCATTAGAAAATTGCTGTGTAAGTGTATGAAAAAGGGTTGAATCCTCTGAAAACTTGGTTTAAAATGTTAGTATTTCTGTATAACATTGAATATTCATGATTAAATAAGTAAATAAAAACTAAAAAAAAGTTCTAGTAAGTTTTATTCATGTGTTTAACCTTCAAAAACTCAGATAATCTGCTTCATCAGGCCTGCATGGTTGACATCACATTTTCCAAATGAACCTCGCCCACTTCAAACCACTTTGAAGAGTTCATACAAAAACAAAAATACAGAAATCTCCCATGTGAAATAATCCAAACTGTTCTAGTTTGGTTCAAACATTTTTTATTAATTTATGACCACATTTTTCAAAGTTAGCAACTGATTTTGATTTACAGCTTTTAAAAGCATACACTAAATGATTTATACTGTGTATAACCTCTGTGCTTGACGGCCCATGCAAATATACACATGCATGCATCTCTGTAAACCAAGCTAATTAAACCTCACACAGTATGTAATTACAGCATTTTGGAGTTAATGAAAGAACATGTGGCCAACACTTTAGGATAGCCACACATTCAAGACCTCACATGTTTTATATCCATGCCTACATACCTCTTCTTCACTACTGCATTCTGGGAAATACTGTACACGTATCCACTTTCTTGCTGAGAGTAAGACAAGAAGATTGATACCCATGTCATATCTGAAGTCAAATGAAGATACAGCCAGCAGCTAGGTAGCTTAGCATAAAAACTGGGCTCAGTTAGCCTGGGTCTCTATTGCTTTAATAAGAAACAAATTCTGTAGAAAAGTAAAATGCACAAAGATGGAAGCACAATTAAACAGCAACAATTATGATGAAACAGTGAAGGGTAACTTGTGATAGCTTCAGCCTTTTTGTGTTTTTGCTCTTTCCCTCCCTGTCTTCTTCCCTTTCTCTATTATTCTTTCTTCTGTATTCTTTGTCACCGTCTCGCCCTTTATCTCCTCCATCTTCTCATGCAGACTCTATCAACAAACCTGGTATATTTTTTGACTCAGCTCAGTCTCTGCTTCGCTCACTTCAGTCAGACTCTGTGTCCTGAGGTTGTTGATGCTGACTGGTAATGGCTTCTCCAGACTGAGCATTATTCTCAATGTGCTGTAAAACCACTGGCCAAAGACAACAATGGGCCCCACAAGCTTCCCAAATAATCACTTTGATCATTGCGAGTGCTGGTCTTAATGGCTACTAAATGCTGTAGTGTGGAAAACGTCTGGCATCAGGCCGGCAGTTTGATCCTTGCAGGAGCGGAGGACCCATTTCTTTTGGATCGAGAAGCAGTTGCATTGTTGTAACCCTGTCCTGTTTTTGGCCTTACTTTTTCCAGGAACATTTTTTTTACTACGTGTACATGCTTGTTTAAGCACTGCTTCATACAGTTTGATGAACCATTGGAAGCTGCCCAGTGCAGTCTTGTTGGTCACTTAATCTCTTCTCTGGAGACACTGGAGGTTAAAGGAAATATTTTGCCACTGGAGACTCTTTGAGCATCATATATCATTGATACTAATAGCTACTTTGTAAGACATTGTGTAATTAACTTTCCTGGTGCAGCCACTTTCCAACCTGCTTCATCTGTTTCCACTTAAGGGTTGCGATTTCCTCCATCTTTTAGAGAACTCTTCAACACTTTGAGATGTGAACTAGCTGTTGATTACCTATAAGTGGAGAGAGCGCTCAGGGTTGTTCCAGTTGATGCCCTGCACTCAAACCAAATATCTTGTGGCTGCATTTCTTCACTCTGGGCTATTAAAGTTACATTTTGGCAAAGAAATTGGGTTGAAGAGTTTATTTTGTCTTGCACAACTGGAAGAATTCCATAGACTCTTCAGTTTTTTCCATGCAAAGTGCACAAATCAGTTGTGGAATTTCAATATGTAAGTATGGCAAATGATGAGCGATGGTTTGCCTACAGCATCATGTATTGAGGGCCACTGACCAAGCTGCGGTATTTGATGAGTTGGGAGTGAAAATGTGTTGGAATCAAACAAACAATGTTAAAAAACCAAGACAAATGAGCTGAAAGATGCTAAAACACTGTAGAGCTGGGTTTGTCATTATGAGTGAGTCCTTTTACATACAATTATTTTATCAATTGTTAATAGAAGCATAAATTAGTTTAGCTTTACGTATTGCACAGTGAAACCCTTCAGTAACGAGCTCTCCTGCCTTTTTATTTGTCCATCTTTAAGCCAACCTGAAAACTGTCAATCCGTATTTCTTGGATAAGCCAAGTAAAAGCAGCACATACAGATGGTGATCAAATTCAGATTGCACGCAATGTGAAATTGTTGAGCAACCCACAGTGAGAAGTGGACATCTTGAGCCAGCACTGGACATATGTGAGTAGTTAAATTGCTTCTGGCAGCTCTTTGAGTGCAGTGACTGAAAACAAAACAACAGAGAGTGTGAGCGAGAGACTTCATATAAAAGTGCCCAGTAAGTCCAAGGAGCACTGAGTTGTAAAAGATGAGAAATGAAAAGGGGATTGAATGATCAAGTCCAAAATGCGAAGTGATAGATTTTTATTTTCACTGGAAATTAACCGGCTCTTCTTGGATTATTTGCTTTAATAACACCAGTGAAGCAGAGAAGTGATGCGGAGGCTTTCTCCTCATAGTTCCCCTCTTTTTTTCCTTGTTTTTCCTGAGTCCTGCTTAAACAGGTTACACCCAGTTTCTCTGTCTTATCCTCCACTCTCCACCATCACTCCTCTAACACTCACATTCACACATTCTCAACTGCAAACCTCTGTATCTGTTTCCATAAAGTGTCCAAACCCACTCATCACAGTTTTTTCTGCCAGTCGTCCACTTTCTGGCAACATGTGTCTTTAGCCAACATATATCATATAGTGCTGTCAGGGTGTGGAAGTCTGTTGTGGATGGATGTCTGCTCTCAGGATTTTCCGGGTAGTCAGCAAGGACATTTGCAATCTTGGCACTATTTATTCATACTTTTGTCATTTCAGCACTGTGGCCCATGCTAATAATGGGATCTGGCTCTTATTAGTGAACCAGATCAGTTTGACTCATCTAAGCAGTAAGTGCTCTTTCGGCTCCCCACCAGCTCTCCATTTATTACCACTTCTGGCTTTTATAATTCAGCCAAATTTAGCAATATATTGACCTATGATTGGTAATGGAAAATAATATTTATATGTATGTTTTCATTAGTTATATATTATAATTACCTTTGTTGTGTTTTTCGTTACCTTAGAATGAGATGTTTTTATGAGCTGTTTTTTGCCACAAACACCACATGACTAGCCAATAGTGAGATTTTTAACAACTATTGGATGGATTGCCATGGAATTTAGTACAGCCATTCATTGTCCAAAGAGAATTAATGACAAATAATGATTTAAAGATGCTTTAAAATACACTATTATATACCTCATGATTTTTATTCTACATTGGAGGACCTAATGTTCGATGGAGAAATAGTTCTGAGTTGGGTGAAATATTATACAGCTAGTTGTTTATCTGGCAGTTAAATACTGCCCCGCTGACAAGGACGGTAAGCGTCATCATAACCACCTAGAGAAAACTCTGCAGTCAAGAATTAAGGCTAACAGGGGAGGCAACTTGTTATTCCCACTCTCCCATTTCACTAATAACTCTGCCCATAGCAATCCCATTTCACAACACAGTGTTTTCTCTTTACTGACCTGGGAAAATTTGCAGGGGAGGTGTTCAGAGCCTCAGCAGTGTTCAAAAGGGAGGGAGATATCTAGAGGTTCACAAATATTCCAGCAGTATGCAGATTAATCAGGTTCAAGGACAGCAAACTTCCAAGGGGAAAAAAAAAGGGACTGGAGCTGGAACTGGACTTTTTTGTGCTATTACCCTTGTCATCCACTTAGCAAGGACATATGTACATTTATTATGGGGTAAACAGCATTATCTCATGTGTCAGCATATTGTTAATATGACAGTTTGAAATGAGTTAGCAACAATGAACACATGCATAATACAAATACTGCGGACCTTGGCCAGCATGAAGTCCTGACCACACCAGCGCTGGGTTGAAACTGGCAGCCTTCTATGGCCTTCTACTGGCATTGACCGCAACCTATACCACACCATAGGGAAGTCTGACCCTATCGTTAAAACTACAGAAACACAACAAATACATAAAAATCTATTCTTCTCTTCTTGTCTTCTTGTCTACTCAGAATAAAGCACAAAGTCAAAGTTCTGCTTCTGATCGTGTGCGGTTTGTTTTCTCAGTTACTCCCATATAATGAGGTCATCACTCTGCGTCAGGTTGGCGGCGCGCTGGGTGCCGTCCCGCAGCTGTGTAGCATCAAGCTGGAAATCCCCTCGTCCTCTGTCCTGGGCCTCCGAGTGTGTACATATGAACATGAGCATACAGTATGTGGAGAGGTGTGTGTGTGAGGCTGGCTGTGCCTGTTGAGCTTGGCTGCTGGTGTGTGTATTTAGGTGCTGGCTTTTGTGATTGAGGTATTTGTGAGTGTTTTATTTTGTGTGTTTGTGCGAGTGTGTCGGCATGTTTGTGTGTTTGAATTCTGGATTCTCTCAGCCCATGTGGGCCCGGCATGTGGTTGTGTGTGGCCTACTGAGAGGAGGCGTGTGGCATGAAATGTGTGTGTTAGATGGAGACAGAAAAGGACCAAAAGAGTACAAAGCCAGTTTCTGTTAACTTTCATAACTGTTATCTTTTTCTACCTCCCTTGTGTGTGTGTTGAGAAGAGAGAGAAGAGAGGAGAGAGAGAGGGAAGGGAGTAGACGAGAGAGGAAAATGAGGGACAAGGTCTTCTTGAAAATGAGGACAAGGTCTGCTTGTATAATATACTTACTTCCAAACTTTCTTTTTCTGCTTCCTTCTTTCCCTCTATCTTCTTATCGTTCTCGATTTCACCCTGGCGCCCCCGCACACGTTCATACACTGGCTCAATGTTTACACTTGGACCCACAGAGCCAGTTCTCTCTCACCTCCTAATGCCTCTGCCTGCTTCAGTCCCCCTCTCTCTGTATCCTCCTATTCCTTCACTTTTGCCCTCATTTTCTCTTTTCCCTCTAAACTTCGGTACCCTCCCCTGGAAAGTTGTCCCACTCCCCTCGAGCTGCGACACCCACGCCTTCCCCACTGCACGTTCACACAGAAACTCTCCACACCACATGAACACCATTTGTCTCTAGTTAGTGTGTTGCTTGAAGCGTCTCTGCTGCTCTCTCTTCAGAAGAGTGGATGAATGGGGGAGAGTTACTGTGAAAAAGAGACAGAGCTGAGGGTTTCTACAACATGCTGTCTTTCAAATTCAAATAGTTTTTTTAAAGTGGCAATCCACAATAGTTTTTTGTTTTTCCATCTCTATCTTTGGTGCCAAATTCTTCTTGTTTTTGCACTGCACTTCCAATTAGCCAACAGTGTACTTTGACACTTCCAACCAGGCTTTGGGTGATGCATACAGGAAATGTAATGTTGACATGGAGCCAGTAAGATAGCTTTAAAAGACCAGTCTAAAATTTAGTGGCATCTGGTGGTGAGATTGCAGATTGCAACCAACAGAAAACCCTTGACTCTGTAGAAACATGGCCGTTCAACAAGACGGCCTCTGTGGAAGAGGAACAGCTCCGTCTGTAGATAAAAACGTCCCTTTTTAAGTTAACAAAAAACATTTATATATTTTATAATAGTTTCAGGTGATTACACATTAATGAAAACATACCTATGAATATTTCTGACAATAGATCCTCCTAAATGTTACACCTTTAACCTTTAAGCACAAAGAGTACTTTTTGGGTATGATTTCTAGATGTTTATCCTAAATGGAAATGGAGACACTGTTCTGATGATTCACCTCTTCTGTTACCATGGTGTGATAACATGTTGATCCTGTCTTCCACTGATTTGTGTATAATATGACATCTAATATATTATTTTTCAGGAGAACTAAAAACTGCACGTTTCAGCTTGTAAACAAAAAAGCTTGTTTTGGATTCAGTTCTTAGAAACTATATGTAGAATCAATATTAAAAACCATGCACTTCACTCATTCATTTCATCATTATTTCTCACCTTGGCACCTCTCAACAAAACTTCCTGCACAAATCTCAGCAGTCAATCATCATGGGTTACTGGTTGTTTTTTGCAAGCTGCTACTTTTCCTCCTGCAGAAGAAATTTGTCATTTTGCTCACAGATCTTATACTGTGCAGTCAAACCTCTGGGTCAATAGGAGAAGGGGTATTCAGCCTGCTCTTTTTTCACATATGGATATCTCTGTTCAATTGGGGGACGGTTTCCTTGCTGAACAAGCCACCATGAAGCCAGTACTTATGATACAGTTTACCCTCCACAGTGCTGAACAGGCTCATGTAGAGGAGCACACTGCAGAGTTCCAATATGTGAGTGGAAACTGGCTGATGGACTTGAGCAAGGTCACGGCTAAGCAGTTATGGAGAGCCTTCTTCCTGCCTTCCTCTTGACTCCCTGCTGAATCTACTATTCCCTGCAGCGTGGGGGGGCAACACGTTACTGGGAATGCTGAGAATTATGTTAATTCTATGGTCATTTGTAAATTTTAATTCATTTACTGAATAATTATTATTTTTTGTTTTATGTTTATTGAACTTCCTTTCATTTTCCTTGACTGAATTACACTTTAATAGAAATGCGCAACAACTGAAAGTCTGTTCACAAGAAGAATACTTGATAAAAACCTGCTCAGTTTTTGAACAGTAAACTGTGGTGCTGTATTACATTTTAAAACCACCACAGATGTGTTTCTAAGAAAACTCCCTGTAAAATTCAGAAAAGAATATAAAATCCTTTCCTCACCTACAAAGCTCTTCATGGTCAGGCTCCATTCATATCTTAGCTCATAGTACCCTATTACCCCGCCAGAACACTGCACTCCCTGAATGCAGGTTTACTTGCGGTTCCTGTAGTCTCCAAAAGTAGAACAGGAGCCAGAGCCTTCAGCTATCAAGCGCCTCTCTTGTGGAACCAGTTTCGGTTTGGCAGGCAGACACCCTCTCCACATTTAAGAGTAGGCTTAAGACAATCCTCTTTGATAAAGCTTATAGTTAGGGCTAGCTCTGGTGAGTCCTGGACCATCCCTTAGTTATGCTGTTATACGCCTAGACTGCCGGGGGACTTCCTATGATGCACTGAGCACCTCTCTTCCTCTCCCTCTCTATCTGTACCGATCATGTCTCTTAAATGCATGTTACTAACTTCACTTCTTGGATAAACTTCAGTGAAATGAAACAAACCAGCATTTAAGATCCTGTTTTATCGTCTATTAACCCAGAAATTTAAACAACAAACTAAAATACATAGAGAAAAAGGGGGTCCCTTTCCTTTTCTGTATCTAAATATAAAGTCTGTGCTGATTGGAGGATTTTTTTTCCTGTTGTGTGTGTTTTGTATTAGTTTATTTATTTCATCTTCTTTTATTTATCTATTTATTTATTTATTCAGCCAGGGGTATCTTCCCACGATCTATCTGGGATGGCAGCCAGGAAGAGGACAGAGCTCCACGCATGTCAGAAGGGAAGAGAGAGGGAGAACGAGTGTCGCCCTTCACCCCTAATCCCACACACATACACACACACAAACTGTACACACTCAAACACACACACAAAACACTTGTAAATTCCCCTGACACTGACAGTAAGCCAGTAGCTTCACACATTCATCTCAGATCCAAGTTCTAACTTGATCCCTCTCATCACCCTTGTCCAAATTATGACCGATAACATTTTAACTGGGATAAAAAAGGGGTAATACATGCCAAATTTCATAGAAGAAAAACAAACCCATAACACAATAAATTACGTAATATGTGACATAATTACTCCACACAACCCAAAAGGGATTTACTGGATTTAAAGGACCAGCGTGTAGAAAAATTCATATCACGCGATAATTTGACTGCACTTTACTACGCTATGTAATTATGCAACAGCGAATGTTGATGATGTGTGTCTGCTGTGGTGAAACTACAAGGTTCTGAAGATGGGCTACTAAAAACACATTTTAGATACTTCATACCAGTGTTCTTATTGTGTTGTTTCATAAAGGTTATATACAGCCAGACTTTATTGCCATGGTTGGACTAATAAAAAAAGAAAATACCAGTCATAACGTTTGATAGGTCTACAAATCTTCTACTATCATAATCTTCTACTGCACATCACATATATTCTTTATACTTAATACTGTGGTCTTTTTCACATTCCAGGACACAAACTGTACATCTTCCATTTAAAACAGCTATATTGTATATATAGTCTATCATTGTCTTTATAATAGTTATTATTATATATTATTGGTAATTTTCTATTCTATTAGGCTTCTTGACTTGCAGTACTTGTTTTCCTTGTCCTTTGTTTATTGTTATGCACCAATATACTGAGGCAAATTCCTTAATGTGAAAACCTATTTCTCAAATTAGCTTTAGCATCTGTGACTGAAGAACAAGAAAATATTTAAATGATTTTCCTAACGGTTGGCAATAAATTAAAGCCCAAAATGAGGAATAACTAATTCCAACGCTACTTAACACTACGACATATTAACTTCACTTTGATCATTTTAATATAATAATGTTTATACACGTTACAAAGTGCTTCACACAAGACAGCAACTTGTGGGATCCACAGAGTTCTTAATAGTAACATATTAAATTGGGACCAGGTAAGTGACATGAGACTGACATGATCCTTCCAACCCATCAGTCCACTGTTCACCACCACTGCTTGATTTCACTCAAATATGTCACAGTTCTTGGTCATTTCTGTTTTAATTTCAGATACAGTAACATGTCAGTTGTCCATTGGGTGCCGCAAAATCAAGCCAGAGTTTATTTGCCTTTCAGTGGACCTCAGGGTGGCTTTCAGCTTCCTCTTGTTGTGCTAAAGTCCACAGAGGAAACACTTGGATATTTACTGAGGCAGACAGGTTAAGTGCTTCTCGCTGTCCAGTAGCTAAAGTGGGACTGACTATAAGGGCTGAGACACAAACCACTGAAAAGTGACTAATTTTCCCCACAACTTGTTGCTTTTGGAACAAGAAAACCTCTGGGCTGAGGTACAGGAAATAAGTCGATGTACTATTTTGTAGTTAAGTTACTAAGTTATTTCAGTTCAGATTGAACCAGCTTATCTCATATGTAGTAAGTGAGATTTTACTTTTTTTTTTTCAAGCTGTGAATTAAATCCTTTCAAACACATGTTGGGCAGAGACACACACGGAAATACATTTTATTGTATTCCACTGACTGTATCATACAAATCTGAAATTAAAAATACATCTTTTTGCATTTGAAAAAATGTAGTGACCAGCAGCCAATAAACTGACACTTATAGCGCTCACATCCATTTTTAAATAAACATTAATTCATTCATTATGTGTTTGGTTGAGTCAGACTGATACATCTATAAGTACTGTTTAAAGCACTAACCCACAGATAATGAATGACCTATGATGGAAAAAATAATGAAAAATGGGGAATATTGGGTGGAGAGAATTGTGTGGGTGGAACAAGGCCTCCAAATCCAGAGGGGAGATTTATCATAAACCAGGACCGTGTTTTGGAACGAGGGAGCAGGACGAGGGAAAGTCCCGAAAGGTGGAGATGAAGAGAGAGGAGAAGGCAGGAAGGAGTGAGTCAAGACCTGGCCATGTTATTGTTGGAAAAGGAGAAGGGGACAGATTGGGAGCAAAGTGTTTCTCAGACTGTGGGTCTGAGTTGAGTGGTTCATATGAATATGTAAGCATATTACCGTACAGTATCCACATTTACTTTATGCGATTAACCCCAGACATCTGGTATGTAGGTGGAAAACTTAAAAAGATTATCAGTTTGAAAGAAAAAATCATCCATTTGGGGAAATAAATTTGCTTTCTTGAGAAAATCCATAGAAACTCTCATGTCTTTACAGAAAATATAAAGCTATAGGCAGAAGTCTATTAGCTTAGTTTAGCACAAAGATTGGAAGGAGGAAAAAGCTAGCCTGGCTTTGCTCAATAATTATCTTCAGGGGTGTCGAACTGCAAGTATATACAGGGGCTAAATCCCTATAAAACACAAGGTTCTTTGTCCCCCCGCTTCCAGTCTTTGTGCTAAGCTAAATTAACCAACTGCTGGCTGTAATTTCATGTTTATGGTACAGACATTATAGAGAGGTTTTGATCTCCTTGTCTAACTCTTATCAAGAAATCAACGATTACTCCCCAAAACTATCCTGTTAATTACTTCCTCCATGAAAAGAAATCTGCTAAAATTAAGCTTTAGGATAGAATTAAATCATTTTTTACATGTTGGATGCAGTTTGGGATAATGTTTTTATCCCAAACTGCAGTGAGCTTGTTTCAATATTATTTTAAATATTGTGGCAAAGTGTAGTTTGAAATGAGATTGTGCTTTGATATAAATAAACATGTTCAACATGAACACGTGTGGCATGAGCAGTTTATCAATCTACACAGCAAGAGCATAGAAGCACGGAAAAATGTGGTCCTCATTTTGGCAAATGCAAAATATCTTACTTTTACATATTGCTGCTTTACAGGTGTGTAGATGTAATAGGCTGAATAAAAACGTGCTTCAGTTCATAGCTTGGAACTACTGAGCTGCAATCTGTTGATAAAGATTAAACAGCAATGATTAGTAAGAATTCAAAATCAGCATCCTCATAGCAAAGACTAATTTGGCCCATAATTGCAGCATTATGTTGCTTAAAATACAACAAACAGCAAAGTCAAGAGAGGAAAAAAGTCACAAATTCAAATTCAGTGTGTGTGTGTGTGTATCTGAAAAAAAAAGGGCTCGAGTCAGAGAACAACATTGAGCAATCAAGCGAGCTGAGGTAAGATCCAGGCTGTATTTCTCCCTAAGCTGCTAAAAATACCTGTTCGTATGAGAGCAGGTGGTCTGCGGGAGGCGGGTGGTCTGTGCTGCTGATACGGCGGCCATGCCAGAGCTGCTTTCTCACCGGTGTTGTCTTTCAACAGTTGGCACAGAGCCCCCAAGTAGACCACCAGCCTCATACTGCTGAATCACTGTAGTGCTGTCAGAAGTCTCTCATTTCCACTCTGACCTCAGTGGATAGGTGGGTATGGAGGTTAATGTGAAGCATTTTCATGAAAGAGGGTTCGTCAAGTGTTTCTGCTTTGAACAACTTTAACTAATATGTAATCATGTGTTGTGTGGATTTGTGCAAATGAATGACAGAAACAAAAATAAATGGTTCTTTAAAAAAACAGCAACACAATAACTGCTCACCTTCCAAGCATGTAGGAGAAACTACGGTGGCTAAACTTGTAAAAAACACTAAAGGCCCTATCTAGAGCCATTTGGTTGGTCCATTCTGGGCTATATGTGGTTCAACATGGCGAAGTCCATGGAAAGTGACCCGCAACGTCTGTAAAAACAGCTCATTCTAAAGTAAAGTAATATTTTTTTGCCTTAAAATTAGCAATACGTGTCACTGTGCTGCTAGGGTAGTGATAATGCCACAGAGGCTCTTTCCCCCTCCTGACTGTACCATTCATTATTTGGTGCAATTTTGTCATTTAATTACTATTTACTTACCTTAACTTACTGAAAAAGTTACGCATAAACAAATCGTATATTTCCCAATTAACATCAGAAAAAACTGAGAGAAATACACATTTAAAAATGTGAGAAAAACACAAAAGAAGGGCGAGAGAAAGAGAAAGAGGAAAAAGTCCTTAAAAAATGTGAAAATAATTAGGATCTGAAGTGAGAGAAAGGGTGGTCTCATGTTTGAAACCACCAAACAAGACCTCAACAAGATCCAAATGGGCATTAAAGGAGACCACTGACCGCTACTGAGGATGTAAACAGCACTGCTGGAATACTGTTCATTACGTGACTGTGACATACAAAGAAGACTTGCTGATCTGTTGACATTGTTTGGGTGAAACCACTAATTGAACCATGCATTTAACCTTAATTCATCAAGGAGATGTTTTTTTTTTGCTGAGAAAGCACAAACTTTCCCAGCACTTCCATACTGTGTGTAGTTCACATGTCATTTGTACAGTCGGGCGCCCTTGAACTTTTCAGACCTTTTGACACATTTCAGGGCTTCAAACACCCTAAAGATATAAAATTTTTATTTTTTTTGTGAGAGGAATCACCAACAAGTGGGGACAACAATTGTGAAGTGAACGAAATCTATTGGAGTATTTTTAAACTTTTTTAGCAAATAAAAAACTGAAAAGTGGGTGCTTTGCAAAATATTCGGCCCTTTTACTTTCAGTGCAGCAAAACTCAACTCCAAGAAGTTCAGCGAGGATATCTGATATGATCAATGTTGTCCTAAATGACTTGATGGGTGATAAATAGAATCCACCTGTGGTGTAATCAAAAAGGTCTCTGTATAAATAGACCTGCTCTGTGATAGTCTCCAGGGTTCGTTGAAATTTGCGCAGAGAGCATCATGAAGACCAAGGAACACACAGGCAGTCCGTAATTACTGTGTGGAGAAGTTTAAAGCCGGATTTTGATACAAAAGAGATTCCCAAGTTTAAACATCCCAAGGAGCACTGTGCAAGCGATCATTTTGAAATGGAAGGATGATCAGACACTGCAAATCTACCAAGACTGGCCGTCCCTTCTAAACTTCAGCTCAGACAAGGAGAAGACTGGATCAGAGATGGGCAGCCAAGAGGCCCATGATCACTCTGGATTAACTGCAGAGAACTACAGGCTGAGGTGGGAGAGTCTGTCCATTAGGGACAACAATCAGTCGTACACTGCCACAAATCTGGGCCTTTATGGGAAGAGTGGCAAAGAAGAAAGCCATTCTCAAAGATTATCCATAAAAAGTCTCGTCTAAAGTTTGCCACAATTTGCCACCTGGGAGACACACCAAACATGGTGGAAGAAGGTGCTCTGGTCAGGATGAAACCAAAATCGAACTTTTTTCCCACAATGCAAAACGATATGTTTGGCGTAAAAGCAACACAGCTCATCACCCTCAACACACCATCCCTCACTGTCAAACATTGGTGGTGGCAGCATGCTGGGTTTGGCCTGCTTTTCTTCAGCAGGGACAGGGAAGATGGTAAAATTGGAGGGAAGATGGATGCAGCCAAATACAGGACCAATTCTGATGAAAACCTTGGTTGGAGTCTGCAAAAAGACCTGAAACTGGGACGGAGAGTTTATCTTCCCAACAAAGGACAATGATCCCAAACATACAGCAAAATCTACAAAGGAATGGTTCACAAATATAACGTCTCCAGGTGTTAGAAGCCAAGTACAAAGTCCAGACCTGAATCCAATCGAGAATCTGTTGGAAGAGCTGAAAAACTGGTGTTCACAAACGCTCTCGCATCCACCTCACTGAGCTCGAGCTTGTTGCAAGGAAGAATGGGCAAGAATTTCAGTCTCTCGATGTGCAAAACTGATAGAGAATACCCCCAAAGCGGACTTAGCAGCTGTAACTCGCAGCAAAAGGTGGGCCTCTACAAAGCTATTAACGCAAGGGGCCGAATAATTTTGCACGCCCCCACTTTTCATTTTTTATTAGTTAAAAAGTTTCAAAAATCAATAGATTTCGTTCCACTTCACATTGGTGTCCCACTTGTTGGTGATTCTCAAAAAAAATAAAAATTTTCATATCTTTATGTTTGAAGCCTGAAATGGGCAAAAGGTTTTGAAAAGTTCAAGGGGCCGAATTACTTTCGCAAGGCACTGTACACACTCCTGGGAGCTGCACAGTACAGTGAGCAACACAAGGACTTATTTATCCCACACTCCTACTCTCCCCTGAAGCAGACGTCTCCCAGAGTCACACTGGGAGCAAGATGATCAACAAGTCACTGGAGCGCACTTCATTTCCACTAGTAAGCAACCTGGGAAACTTGTGTTGACGTGCAGATGGTAAATATGTCTTAACTGAGATAAATCACGTCATCAGATTTCCACATTTATTCATTTTTACATGCATGTTTTTCTTTAATTTGCTTTGTGTACTGAGTGCAAAGACATTGATAATGCAAGATATTGATAATACTGTAATTCCAAAGGGTTTCCAGCACAACTTCACCTACTTCCAAGGTGCATGGAGAAGGAAAAAAGTCTGTCTCCATTTTCATCCAACGCTCACAATGGTTTGAAAAAAGTTGTTTTTTATACTACAAGTGTTGCTAGAGCGTTGACCTCTTATTTATTTCAAAGCTTCAACAATTTGCGGTGTATTTGAGTAGTAAAAGGCTGAAAAATGATACTTCCAGACCAGTTACACTGTTTGATGTGGTGATGGTTACCCTCTAAATATTACATTTATAAGGGACAATTCTGCACCACATACTTATGCACATTGCCAAAGTTCAGAGTCAGTTCAGAAGGCAGGGTGCCTGTGATGTAGCGAGAGATCAAAGTGGGTAAATGTATAGCGCTTCTGACGTTTGGTAGTTTTCCTTCCATCCCACACCAACAGTTATTGTTTCAACCATAACAACAATCTTGTTGTGTTTTAGTTAACTCTTGAATATTTCGGTAATTATAAAAATATATTCATCATTTTTAATTTCTTAATTTTTTTATCCATTATATT
>NW_023339729.1:28424835-28428081 GCF_004916995.1 Morone saxatilis | reverse complement strand
TAACTCTTATTATCATGCTTACTGTAATTATTGCACACAAGCCTTAGCACAGTGCTACCGTACATTTTACTGCAAATATACTATGAGCATGGTACACAGGATTCAAATCTTGAATCATCTGCAGATTAGGAAATAAATAAAAAATATTTTTTTATTTAAAAATAATTTTAGAAATAAAGCTCCATACAGCATATGACATGAGACAATAATGGACAACTCATTGTCATTTTGGCAAATTCTTAAGTATATATTATGAATTTAAGTAACCATGGTAAGTACATTGTGTTCTTGTCAGTGTCAGACATTGTGTAAATGTGTCAAGTGTTTTAAAGTGTGGAAATAAAAACCAAAAGCCAAACAAAGAAAAAAGGGAATTCCCAGCGCAGGTGGTGGGAAATCCAATGCTGATCACCAAGGCTTATTGTATATATCCCAAAATGCACTGGGTATTTAGTTGGCCAACCCCGTCCAATCAAGGACCTTCCATACGATACACACACCAACAGGCATCACACACAGACACACACACACAGCAAACTGAGGCAGACGTCATATGTCTTAATCTGGAAAGTACCTGCTGAGAATAAATTGAGGCCAACAGCGGAAGGCCAACCAATCAACAAACAGCGAGCACTTTACTCGACATGAACGTAAACCCTTCTTCAAATTTCGGTACCTGAACAACCCCTAAAGCTCGGTTTTAGAGATATAAACTGCGTCATGATTATCAGATTTTGGCAGATAGTCGAGCAGAAATCTGACATAATTTGACAATGTAAACATTTCTGGAGCAGACCCTGTTTTTGTATTTAAACTTGATGATTTGTTGATTTGTTTACAAAGGCTTTTATTTGCTAATTAAGCATAAAAGAACCGTGTAATGCATTTAAAATTCATTTCAGATAAAACCAAAAGAAACCATTCCTTTCTGAATTAGCTTTTGTTTTGCCAGATTGACAGCAGTGACCCCATGCAATTCTCTTAATATGGACAAGTACAAATTGTACGCGTATAGACATGGACATAATGTATAAACACACACACGCACCACATGTTTGGAGCAGACACACCCATCAGATGACAGATGATGAGTCTTTGAGGAGAGGAAATGAGCTGGATTAGTCGTAGCAACAGGCCTGTTACCACGTGAACGTCTAGTGTAAACACAGACACACACACACACACACACACACATTCTCAGTCTGTAATCAAATTCTGATGCCAGAAGTTTCCAGCTGGGTCACTGACACACTCCTCACATTACCCATAACTGGACCGTGATATGCATATTTTTGTGAGACGTGTGCATGCAAACATGTGCATGTGAGTGCTCTTCTATATGTTACATTCTCTGTACCTCTGAGTAAAACTGTCATGAGCCATATGAGAATGATTGAACGTGGCAGGTAAGGTTAACATGAGAAGAAGGTGATGAGAGAGTGAAAGTCAAAGACAGTTTACCAAAGAAGGCAAGAACGATGGGTAGAAAGAAAGAAAAAATTAGACAAACAGCGGTGGAGGGCAACGGTCACATCTGGCCAGAGTTCGTATTTAAGAGTGGAATGGATAGATCGACAGGAGGTCTTACACACTCACAGAAATACACACATCCTTGCATAAATGTGCTCTCTTCTCCAATAATTTCTGATGCTCACACTTTTATATTCACATCACATCACGTTGTATAAATGGCTAAAAATAAACACATGTTCAATACAAACTCCATTACAATAGCTTAAGCATGCTGTAACTGTATTACATTCAGCTTCTGGTCCAGTATGCTCAAAGAGATTCCCTGAGGATTTTTCGGTTCAGCAGGAGTTCAGAAAGACATCAGGGTCAAGTCTTTGTATATTCCAGGAAACATTAAAACCGACCTCCGAATTAGTTGCCACTTATGAGAAATGCCAGGATAAAAACAAAGGGATTTTTCAATCTCTAAACGCCAGCGGGTTCCCTGATTATTGTTTGATCATTACTGTTTTGGTTTTCATTGGTGTGTAAAGGCCTGAAACCACATTAAAGATTTTGTTATAAAGTTCATTCATCCAATTTATGCAGTTTTCCCCTTTTCCCCATTACTGCAGCTTTAAAGTTGCAAAAACCCTCCTAATGTCATCCAACAGTCGCTATATCACTTTTTCTGTAACATCATGTTTCAGCTCTTCATTACATTGAGTGTAATATTGAAATCCGAGACGCCTTATTTTCATGCCCCAATCCATCAAATGCATACACATTTCCCCAAAATTTAATCCAACATACATTCATAATAACTGTTATATATATATATATATAACCCGTTGGGCCAGTGAGGTTTAAGAAGATAAACTGCTTGACGTTGTTTAGGAGCTCAAAGGCAGCCCTCAGATCCCCAAATTTCCTCCCGGATACTAGTACTGTTTTGAAACCTAAGAGTTCACAGTTCAGTCTCAACAGCTTTCACTAAATTTGGGAATTTGGGGGTGAATTGAGAACAGCAGAAACACATCACCATGTACCTACAATTAAAAAAGAAATATGTATAAAGTAGTAGTTCAACTAATTTTGGGTTGACCAAATGACCAAACTGAATGTTTTCCAAAATTGTATTTTAATTTTAAAAATTGTATTTTCACTCATCTAAGTTTTCCTATTGTATTTGGACCTCAATGTTCAAGTGGGACATACTGTAATGTGCAAAAGGGGCCCTGTGGAGATTTTGCAACCAATGTTTGTTTACAAGCAGTCACCAAAATTGTGCATTGTGTAATAGGTCTTACAAATGTGTTGAATGCATTTCCCTACTCAGATATAACATTTGCAAAGCCAGTCTTCTAATATTCATCCAGAATTGTTTACATTTATGTTTACTTTATAGCAGTCATCTTCTCATCGCCTTTGTTGGTGCATCGCTACGCTTATTTGTGCCTAGTTGCCTTCAACTGCAAATCAGGCTTTTTAGTAGTTCCTCTTTCAGAGAATCCACCTATTGATGGACCATCATCCTGCCTCCTTTCCATCCATCTGTGCCTGTCAAACCATGCACCACTACAGTCCAAAGCACCTGCAAATCCATTGTAGAGAATCATAAAACGTCATCAGTAAACACAGACACCTGAGATAGACACTGTTACTGCACCATTGTGAATCCCACCTGCGTGTGGTCTGGCATCAAATGAAACCTGGATTATGTGGGCTAAGCAAACAAAACGATAGCGTGGTAAGCAGAAGGAGGTGGTGTTGTAAACTTCTCAGTACCCTGGA
>NW_023339729.1:28404327-28424754 GCF_004916995.1 Morone saxatilis | reverse complement strand
GTCACTATAGTAACAAGCACTGCTGAGATATCTCAGTGGAAGCCATTTTTGCAGACTTCTTGTTAGAGTAGAATGGCCAGATTCCACAACTATGCCAAAATTGGTCACATTAAAAACAGATGTTATTTTTAAAAAGAATCTGAGTAAAATGAAAAACAGCTTGGTCCAGACTTGTTAAACATCAATCTGGCTAAATCCTGAGTGCTGGTTCACACTAATCTATCTCTTGGTGCTGTCATAGCAGATTTATGGGCACTTGTGTTTGAAGCCTTGCATTTTTCAAAAGTTAAGAGGTAAAAGTGTAAAAACAGAGGCTATTTTTACAATCTCTGTAATGCTCAAATGTTTCTCATTATAGAAGATGAACTGGGTCTTGTGAGGACAATGATGCATGAAGCAGCAGGAGGTTTGGAGCTGCTACATACACTAGAGTCAGTGCTAA
Source organism: Morone saxatilis (assembly GCF_004916995.1). Lineage (NCBI taxonomy): Eukaryota > Metazoa > Chordata > Actinopteri > Moronidae > Morone > Morone saxatilis. The sequence goes on along the minus strand of NW_023339729.1, from coordinate 28,424,312 downwards.
GAGTGGGGTAGAAAAAATGAACAATACAAAAAAAGTTATAACATCATGGGCCAAATCTGATGTTGCTTTCCAAAAGAAGAAAGGTACTTTATGGCCAAAGATCTGTGTTATGGCTTTAGGAAGACAGGAGTCCAACCAAATCTCACATTCACATCTCTTGATTGCAGCAACAAACCATTGTCCAAGTTGATTCAGAGCAGAACTTGGCCACAGTTCCTGTAGTGCGAGCTGGAGAGTAAATGTTGTTCAGCCCTGGGGACAAGAGAGGTAAGAGAGCCTTGTCAGCCTTTTACCAGGGTCAGAGTTTGAGCTTAAGAGCTGGTTTCTGCATCTGCAAGTCTTTTTTTCTGACACCCTTTATTGGATCACGGTGAGTAATTAATATGTAGCCTTTGCACACTCCATTTACGGAGCCAAAAGAATCCACTGCTGGGAGTAGGTGGAATGTGCACCGTATAAAAATCCAATTACAGAGTGTGTGTGTTTCTGTGTGTGTGTCCATCCTCAGTCATGATAATCAACACTTATATCATATAAAGGCCGAGTGCAGTGATATGTTAATATGTGGTGATGACTTTCTCCCTGCACAACCACAGCTGTTTCAACAGAACAGAAAAACAACCCCCTCTGTGTCCAGTATGCAACACATTTTTCTCCTCTCTTGTCCTGTTTGTCTTTTCATTCTTTCTATCTTACATCGCTCTGTTTTTTATATGCACTTATTTTCGTATAAAAAGGTGAAGCAATATGCATACGTGTGCGTGAAGGTTTTAGGGCTTTAAATATATGGATTCTAAAAGATAATTAACAGCCTAATCCTGAACTACTTTGTCAAACTAACATTGTTCCGTCTATTCGCAGGGGGGAGGTTGACCGTTGCCCATTATCCCAAAACATAGTCTGAAAAATATTCCAGTGAACCGAAAGCCTATTTGTCTTAGCCTGTTATCCAAAAACCAAAGCCCACTTTTTTCCAAACATACACACTCTCCCTTGAGTCGGAATAATGGTGGCATCCATTCGCGGTGCCTTTAATAGCTTCACTTGAGTGACATCTAAAGTTAGTGTAAGACAGTCACATTTTACAACATAAGCAAACAACCTTGCCGAATCGAATCCAAACTTATTTTTCACAAATTGCCTCTCAAATGGTTAGATGCTACGATCATTATGATCATCTGTTCAGCACAGGCTGCTTTTTTTCTCCATTTTCCATCAGCAATGAGAGCAACAGAAGACTAGTTTACGGGCATGCACTGAGTCAGACTAAACAGTCTGACATTTTGGAAAATACCCTTATTTACCTCCTTGCAGAGTGGTCGACAGCACTCGCATGAAAGCACTGTACGGTAATTCTCAAGCTACCACCACCAGCAGCCAGTTAATTTAGCTAAGCCGGCCAAAACATACTCCCCTGCACGTCTTTGCGGTAGGCTAAATTACCAGGCTGCTGGCAGTATTTTTAATATTTATCTTCTCATATAACTCTCAGCGAGGAATTTGCAGAAATAAGTCTATAATGGATAATAAATAAATCCCCTTTACAACAATAATTGGAAAGCATTATTTATATAACCTACCAGAAAACCCTATTTTTTATTTTAAATAAATAGAACCAAGTATTCTATTACAACCAACCCCTGTGTGCATGTATGCATATACACACACACACATGCCTGCAACATGAACTGTTGTTCTGATGTTTGAGTGTTTTTCTCTCTGCTCTGTTTTGTGAAGGAAATGGAGACTGATGTTGTAATCAGTACCACCACTCTATAACGCTATAACACTTGCCTGCTCTCTCTCTCATTCTCTCACTCTCTCATCTCACTCAGTTACTCAACTGGTCAATCATGCACTCCCACTCACTCTTTCTGCTTCTTTCTCTTTTCTTACCCTCAGCTCCACCTTCTTCTGTTTCACTTAACAAGCCCCAAAGCTGAGCGGCAGAGGCGGAGAAGAATGTCGAAATGTTGGACCAGGTTTCAGATCTTTTTCCCCGGCCGCCTCCCTTCTCCCACCCTCTGTCCTCCACCGCAGGCCTCCATCTCTCCTGCCAACACAGAATCACAGCAAGGTTTCTAGCCAGATCTTGTGTAATTTAAACACATGCACACTCACGCTGCAGCTAATTACGTTCTCGATGATATGGGCATGCATGTTAAGGGTAATTTGTGGTCATTTCATGTGTTGACAATACGCTCAAAAGCACACAAAGGCTCATAAAGCACACACACGACAGACGCGAGCCTTCTCCCCCCCCTGCTGAAACAGTGCTCTGAGTTCACCTTTTCCGGTCAAGACCAGCTGCACGTCTGGAACCTCACAGCCCAACAGGACTGACCAAAGCCTGGGGAGAGAGCACAGACTGTGGGTGTCCAGAGGAGAAACAGAGAGAGAGGCAGACAAAAATACTTTATACAACTGGTCCTCAACCATATGAAGTTGAGGGCAAACAGCCATTTCCAGCAAAGCTCCACAGCTAATTTCACTAATTAGAAGATTTAGACAAAAGAGAAGGAGGTAATTAATGAAACTAGCTCATGTAATGTTTGCTAAAAATGAAAACCTGCAGACATCTGGGCCTCATTGTTTGGATTAATTAGTGCTTTGTTGAGGAAGTTGTACAAATTGTTGTAAGTAATGTACAGTGACCAATGTTGACAGGATGGATACATCACTCACTACTGACTGGTTAGGGGAAAACAAAACAAAATACACCCCATTTCCAATATAAAATGGGCTAACATGAGCATGATAAAAGACCGAATGACTGAAAACCACTTTATTTAGAGGTAACAGAAGTCAGTCTGTAAACTGTGATGACGGTTTGTATAATAATTTTACCTTTTGACTTCACTTCTAAATACATTCTGTGATATTGACACTTTGGAAAGCATATTTATTAGGCCACGTTGTAGGCCTAATAAACTGAAAGTTTCCCCTTTAAAGGAGTTTTCCTTTCTTCTAGTCACAAATGATTGGATGAAAGTCTACAGGAAAAAAAACACCTCCAACATCTTCATTTACTTCAGTGATACATTTTAAGGTCGCATCATCAAGGAAGAAACAAAATTTTAAGAGAAACGTGGTTTTAATTTGGAGTAACTCGCATTAGATAGAAGCTACTACTTGCCTCCATCATGGTCTCATCAATGTAATTATAACAAGACAGTCGATGTTAAAAAATGTCTAGCTTGACATTTGTTTATACTGTGTACCACCAAAAGGCATTTGTCTGCAATGGAACAGGCATTAAAAAATAAACCCAATGATTCCAACTTCAACAATCCACATTATGTATGATGTTGCAATAGCATTTTATGAATGTTTTGGGTAGACAACAGATGAAGCCGTTTTGTTCCAGCCCTGCAGAAACACTTAACTCCATAGCTACAGCCCCCAAAAAAGTGTTCTGTAGCTACACACTGCTTATTTTATCCACTTGGAACAGACTACAGGCATTTGGTTGCCTATTTCCACATCATCAGTACCACAATCATTACTCTCTGGGTTTTTGTACTTTCACTTGACTTTCCACAACTGTAAAGTGGCCATAAGGCAAAGTAAGGCAAGTTTAAATGTGTAGCACTTTCAACAACAAGACAATTCAAAGTGCTTTACATAGGACATAAAAGGCATTATGAAAAACAAGACAATATAAAAAGACACAGTCAAAAACAAAAGAAACGAAACTTGAGAATAAGTGGCAAAAGTCATAACGAAAAAGTGAAACTAAACAGTGAGTGTTGCTCTCTTTTGGATTTGGGTCCTCATCTTTGTGACTTCATAGAGCTCCATACTACAAACCCTTTTATCATAATAATGCATTCATTTTATCAGTTTGACTTTTTATGCTGGCTGGAAGACAGTGGCTGAGGGCATGAGTTTCTCAGTGTAATACAGTAGCTCCCAGGTATAAATGTGTGTAACTGTAAATGTAAAGTAGGATGTCACTAAGAAAGACACCGTCTGTGTTCAGTCAGCTTGATCTGGAGCGGCTGCAGTCTCGCACATCTCACCTCCTTGACACGACCCCCTCTGGACCCCAAGTCCGATTATGTTTACACTGTGGTGTCAACATCTGCGTACATTTCACCCAAACAAAAGCTGCGCCGAGCGCTCCGCAAAGCCGAGATGAAGGCAGGCGTCTGCTGTAAAACTGACAGGAGGGGAGAGAGAGAGCAGGACCCTCTTAACCTCAACTCACAGTGCTTCTATAGACGCATGCACTCACGCGCAGTTTGATCAAGTCTACAATGGGAAGCCCGCAAGCTTGAAACACTCACACCCTCCATTTACACCACTGACATTTAGAGTGGTCTTTAGGAAGAAACACACACATGCCCACACAATCATGTACACACTGAATGGTAAACAATAAAACCACAAGTGCTTGGAGTGTTTGTGTTTTCCGTGCCATAGTGACTAAAGAGGCCATAGTGGACTGGTAGTCACACCACAGTCTAAACATTATGGTCATGGAAGGCAGAGGAGGATGCAGACTTAGTCATTATGCCTCCAAGAGACCAAAACAATCGACTTTGTTTTAGTGTTTACTGACATTCTGTAGATGTGGCAAAATGCCAATGTTTTTTTAAAAAGTGTATATAAAGTGTATCTTCATATGAGTTATAGTGCATGCTCTGAAAATATATGATCTTTTTTAATGTATTTATAAATAGTACTGTAAAGTGTTAAAGTGAAACTGAATTAACTGTATCAAAAGTTGGTCTTTGGATATATATGCTAAGATAGGCCAGTGTGTTCATATACTTGTGGCCATATATTTGACATAAACAGTAAAAAAAAACACGTCTTAACACATTGAATGTGTATTAAGTAGGTTGAGATTTGACTTTCCTTACATTTAAGATAGCAATAACATAACAAAATAATTGAACCAAAGTATTCACCTGTGAAACAAACATTATTACAGCTGTTTAAAAAGGGATGAAGGTGCTTACAGGGAGTGCTGCACTGCAGTACATCTATTTTTCCAACCAAATAAGGCAAACCAAACAAAAAGCAGTATTACTGTGCATCATGAAATATATTACCTCGTTATGGTCGTTCCTTTGAAAGCTTGATTCTAATTTAGGACCTTACTTGTTCTTCTTTTATGATGTGATCATGATGATTGCAGTCACAAGGCACTGAAATTTAAGAAAGAAACAACTTATGTTATTTCTAAATCAAAAAAGGCAATCCTTGGATTATTTGATCACGGAGTATTTCGGAATCAAATCCCATGTAGTTAAAACACAGCTGTAAAGGAATGGTATTCCAAATATATCACACTATCTCAGACATTACCATTAATGGAGATAAACAAGGATAAAACATAGATTTTTAAGATTGTAATGATGTAAGGGTCAGAACCAGCCAAACCTTAGAATAGGACGAGTCCCTGTGAAGACAAGTTAACATAAAAGTCTTTATTGTTGAGTAATTTTGCTCACCATTAGTCTTTAATGGAATTTGCTTTCTTGATTAATACGTATTTGAAGGTGGCTGGGAGGTTTTCTACCTCAAACATCAGCAGGTTTGTTACAGTGATCACTCCTGTGTGTGTGTGTGTGTTTGAATGTCAGTTGATGTTTGTGAGTTTAGTTAAAATATTATTGTAAAGTTCTTGTACACGTTCATTTAATGATAAAACTGCTGGCGCCCTATGACTGATGTGTGTTGGTGAGCTTCCTTTTTCCCAGTAGCTATAACCCCATGATGTACGATGATTCAGGACACAAGTCAGAGGTAAAAGGTCATTTTGAAGGTTACAAGGTTGTTCAAGGCCACATTTCCCTGTACAGCTAGCTAGTTTGTTCCCACGGCCAGGGATGCCGTGTTTATTCAAAATGACCCAAAATGTGAAGTTGGCGAAGAAAAATACCTTAAATTCAAAACATCAACACACAATCTTTTTCTACGTGAAGGAGCAGCATGGTGGTGTGGTCAGAACGATAACCAATCCTCAAACACGGCTCTGTACAGTTACCTGTAGGTGATCTCGACCTCTGACCTCCCGTTTGGCAACAGAAAAAGAAGAAAATTCCTCTCCAAGATTCTACAGAATTTGAATCTATGGATACTTAATTTAAGAAACATGCATTAGCCAGTGTACATGATCCAGGAGATGAACACTTCCCTGAACTGTGTTGACAGGTTAAACCCTCTCAGCAACTTAAACATTTATACATGCCCGACCGCCAAATGACAGAGTTCAGATACCAAAATGAGAAAGTAGGAGGACTGTATTTTTACTGGGCATTCTGACACCTTTGTCTTAAATAATCTATTCAGAATAACACAAAGTCACTCTATTTCCATTCCAAGTAATTATAGACCCATATGTCTTTGGGCTTGTGTATTCCTGTAATTAAAGACAAAGCGTGGGCAAAATGAGGAAGATTCCCATCCGTTCTGAATGCGACGCCGCAAAGCATTGGTTAGACTGGCACATTGCTTCATTCTGAGTCCAGTAATTATCACTCGAAAATGGAGGGAAGCCCAAAGCAGAATGATGGCATTACTAAAATAGATAGAAATTATTTTCTTTTCTTGAAAAACATGTCTTTTTTTGGCCTTTATTTATTCTGAGTGTTTCTTTCGAGCACTATAATGCTGTTTTTGAGAACTCCCAGGCTTCACGTCAAGATCTAATATCGAAATCCACTCTGAAGTCTTGCTGAAGATCTTCGCCACAGTATCTGTTTAATCATTCATTTTCCTTCTTCAGTTTTCCACGCTGTTCATGGAGTTCACCCAGCAGTCTGTTTTCTTTAGACTTTTGACTCTTTAATTGACCCTGAATGTGAAACACAGTTGAACACAGCAGACAGGACAGGCACAGAACAGGCACAGAAGGTACAGAACTGTCTGCATGGCTACAATGGGAACAAGGTGTGGGAATCTTTGGGAATCTCACAATTCCACTTGATTTAGATTCTTCACATTTGTCCCAATTCAAAATAGATTCTTCTTTTATTTAAAAAAGTTAACTGTAAGGACTTACGTTTAGTAGTTTGTATGTTATAGCCTTCTTATATATGTATTTGGCCTGTATAAGATTAAAATAAAGTTTAATTTACTCACATCACTAGTTGAATAATGTCTGTAAAACTGTTGGTGTGTGTGGTTCTGTGGTAAGGGGGAAAATATTTGTAAAGTGATGCATTGTGTGTTGGTCAGCTTGTTTGTTAGTGCTGTCAGTCAGTATTAACAAGGTGCTTCACTTTCATCTTGCAAAGTTAATTATGAAGTTATTGTATGCAAAATGAAAACTAACTACTGCAAGTCATGCTTTTTTTCTGTGCTGTCAACACAGCTCTACTTACAATGTACAAAATTCGATTTTTAGAATAATCACAATTCTTATATGAATTGATTTCGCTAGTCACCCCGAATGGGAACTGCTTTTTGTGATGAATATCTGCATCTGAGAGCGTGCAGTCGAATACAATAGAAATGGTTATAGGTTTTCTTGCCCCATCCTGCCAAAGTTCCACAGAGTTAAAAACTCCCTTGGTTCCTTTTTGTTTCAATTCAGTTCACGGCTGTCACTGAATGTAATAAGTTTTAAATAAGATGAAAAAATTCAAAATTTTATTTCTCTCTCATCCATCAATGATTCTATCGAAGCCATTTAAAGTAACATGCATTTATCTTTTAGTCCCACAAATTTTTCTCTCTACATGTATTTCATTGCTTTTGGCTGTGTCTTTGTCAGTTGTGTTACTTTTTAACAAATTATTTCTGTGTCAAAATCCAGCTCCAGCTCCAGTCAGACTTTCTTATTGTTGCCCTTTTGTCTATTTTCTTTGTCTGTTTTCCCTTATACTCCAGCATTTGCGTCTTGCCAGACTGTCATTATAAATAATTAGTTCTTAATTGGCTGTCCTGGTTAAATAAAGGTTAAATATATATATATTAAATAGTGCAGAACCACACCTGCAACATGGGAACAATCAGACGGGCTTGGGTTGCGTTCCTGACCCACCAGAACAGTTCTGGCTCATTGCAGTGATGATAAATCAAATAGACCCCACCCACCAGGACAGCTACATTTCTTTGCACTCTCTTGCCTTTTCTCTAGCAAAGGACATTCCGGCTGCTCAGTTTTGCAAATCCGTGATTACAGTGTCTATCTGCATTTGTGTTTTTTTTATTACCTTAGAATGAGTTTTTAAATACAGAGGGAGCGGGTCATCTTCTACAGAGTTTGTCATGTTGAACTACCATGTTTCTAAAGTAGCCCAGAACACTAACTCCAAATAAGGCTTTCTATGTTTTTTGTAAGTTTTGCAGCCACCGTATAGTGTATAGTTTCTCCTACATGCTTGGAGGGATGAGCTGTATTCAGTTCTACTTCTTCTCCACTAGATGCCAAATCCTACATACCGGTCCTTTAATTGGTTGATCAAACCATCTAACCTTAAAGGAATAGTTTAACATGTTGAAATATTATTTTATTTCTTGCTTCTTGAGATTTAGATGAAAAAAAAGTGAAGACAGAGTCAGAAGAAGGTTAGCTTAGCTTAGCATTAACATTGGGAAGAAGTAAACAGTGAACATAGCTCTAAGAGTCGAATGATGATATCTAATTTATTTATGGATTTTGTTAGCATTGGACAGAGCCAGAGTGTTTTCAGTCTTTGTGCTAAGCTAAGCCTAGCTATGCTAACTAACAGCAGCTTACACTGTGCAGACATGAGAGTGGTATCAATCTTATCTAAACGAATGTCTTTAAGGTCCATTTAGTAGCAGCACTACGTGGAACAATACAAAAATTTGAACTGCTCCCCTTTTCCCTCTGACACACTCTGTCATCCAAATACCACCATCACATCTTTAAACAGCAGTTAGATTTACAATAAGTGGCTGCAGTTAGTAATGACACTCCATGCTGTGCTTGTTGCTGACCATGCTGCTAACACTGTGTGATTTATAGTGGGGGTTGTTTGTCGTAAGGCCAACCAAACCCACTAGAGGCGACTGGCCAGGGGAGCGAGTGGGTGGGAGAGACAGCAGGAGAGATTTTCCTCAGCTGAATGATTAGTGTGTGCAGTGCAGTCTGGTCAGCTTCTCTCAGGAACTGTGAGCCTGACAAAATAAAGGTCCTGACACATGTAGAGGTGCATGTAGAAACATACATGTGTGTGCACTTAAATAGTAACTAATAAATTCACATGTGACTGCATCCATACATCTGCAGTACAGTACACAACTAGCTACATGAACATGAGAACACCCTTTGTACTACAAAGTACGCCAACACTAGTTTAGTCCACAGTAAATATATACATATAATCATGGTTACTTTAAAAGTTTTTTTTTACAATAAGTCAGTTTGTCCACTGTAACAAATAAAATCCAAGGGATAAGTGGAACTATCAATGTATTCACACCACTTTCTGGGTCTCCTCTTTGTCCTAAATTACATAACAAATTAGAAAAATTACAAAATGTATAGTTCATCTTTTAAATGTCCCCCAGAGTTTCTCCCTTTCACTCAAGAAGTTGTATAATTCTTACAGCTATCCAGTGCACTATTTAAGGATAAAACAAGTGTTTTGCACCTTTTTTGCCTACAGTCTGCACATAAACTATTATGTGTTTTTTTCGGCTCATTCCACGCAGCCATTGATGTCCATTCATCTCTGTAGGGTATGAAAATAGTTTAGAAGAATCTTGAAACTAGCTTGAGTTGTGTAATACATCACAGGAAACATTTAGTTTGGATTCATTTTTCGTTAAAGATACATTAGGTAATGCAGTGTATTTTTCAAATCTCACAAATCTGATAATTGATTTAATTGTAGGAAAAATAGATCCAAACGTCTAAAACTAAATATGGTAAATAATCAGAATTTGAAGTTAAAGAGCTAAACTTGCTCTGACACTGGTATAATAGTTTAAATAGCAAAAACAGTTACATCATATTTTTGTATTTAGAATAAATTACATGTATAAAACGCTTGATGTAATGACCATACAGTACATTTTATGCATACACACACACAGCTGTCGCGGTCCAGTTCCAAATCATTTCAGCACATTTTGTTTTTGGCTAAACTGATGGTCTCCCAGAGGCTGCCTGCTTAGACAGCCGCAGGTTTTATATAATAATTATCCAACCACGGGAACCCGTGATTTCAACCTGATATTTCTTCTCTCACGGCAGGACTATCAATCAACCAAAAACCTCAAAATGTATGTTTTTTCAGGCAGGCAAAATAGTAGCTGGATTGATAGTGAACAGGCTACTCATTCAGTGTTACAAATCTGAGGAAAATGTCTGAAAAACATTACAAGGCATGAGGTCATCCGTTTGTGTGCTATATGTCATTGTGTTGGGTGAGAGAGGGATGACTGGGGCCAGGCCAGAACACCAGGCAGCGAGCTCTGGATTGATATGGAAAGACCATATGGAAAACATTTGGCAATCTGGCAATCTGATACTGAATCTGGGGTCAGCCTTTTAATAGTTGGTGAGGCAAGGAACATCTCCTTGACCCCTTGAGATGGACGTAAATATACATACATGCACACACTCACACACACATCACTATCGGCCCACATGCATGTGGCAGTGATCTGGAACCCTAATTAGCTGATGATGGGGGTGGTGGAAGGAAGGGGAGGGTGAAATTGGACCAGAGGTTCCTCTGATTGAGGGGAAATGGGAAACAGGCTGGAACCAATGTTACCCTTTAGCCTTAAACACACACACACACACACACACGCGTACACACACAAATTCCAGCTGAATGATGGTTACTGGATCAGTAATGAAATATCTCCAAGTTGGCCCACTGCTTGGTGCAGATCTATCCCATGTGATTATGGCCTCCAGTCCCTGGATGCCAATATCCGTTGGTCTGAAAAAATTTGACTTTGGAGGCTGTGATTACAGAATGAATCACTGACTAATCTGATTTGGATTACTCACTCTTGCCTTTCTTTCTGTGCTGTGCAGTCTCAAAGCACTCAGATGACTAGTGTAAGAAGCCAGATCGTAAACCTTTTAAAGAATTTAGGAGCTGACACTTTTATCAAGAGAAATTACATGTATCACAAATAAGGAGGCAGAGGTCAGACCTTAATATGACGTTCCTTGTGAGAACTCACATTGGCAATAGTTAGGCCTTGTGGTCCGGTAGATGAGACATTAGAAATTACAGTGAGACCTGCCAGCACCAGGGATGTTGTTCTGCAGCCAGACTGGAAAGGTACAATATCAACAGAACAGAGATTTAACTCTAGCTCACCAAAGCATAATATAGGACCAGATTATATAGAATTCTGTATAGCATATCAAACAGCAAAAAAATTATGAGCCTATGATTCGAACCCTGGGCCGCTGCAGCAAGGACTCAGCCTCGGTACATGGGATGCCAGCTCTATCAAGTGAGCTAACTGGGCACCCACAGTATGTTAACTTTCGGATTAAAATCTTATTGATTACTGTGTTTTGTATTGACTTGAATGTAAAAGTTTGAACCAGCAACTGACTGAACGCATTCCTGCTTATTTAATTGGAACTGCTGTGATGGCTTAGCATTGGTGCAGATGCAAAGAATTAAAGCAAAAATAACTAAGTAATCAATAAAGAAGCTTAACCATGCTTATGTTTTGCCGTAGCGTAATGCAGTGTCATCTGGCAAAGCAAGATTTGTGGTAGATTACTCAACAAAAACACCATATTTCTACTGTATATCCTTTTCAACTGAAGATAAACAGATTGCGGCCATGATAACTTTCCAGGTTTTAGAATATGTCCTCATAATATTCTGTGTAGTAATTTGGTTTCTGATTAACCTTCAAACTCATGGAACTCAAACCTCTAATTATCATTTAGTAAACTCCCACCCCACTGGTACCTGAAACACAGCACCCACCCCACCAATACACGCTCTTTAGGTTGTTTTAACGCAGGGTGTGCTTATCATAGAAAGAAGTAAACAAACTACAAAGTCAGTGACTACAAAGCTGTGACTTGGTTGGAATCAAAAAAGTAATTTGTGACTTCCAGCTCCAGATTGACTTTAGCTGTAGTTTTTCTGTTGGAAAAGAACTGTTGGAAAAGTCTATGCACATACTCATAGAACTGGAGTTACATCCAGGTAACTACTAGTTTTTGATTCAGTGTAACAAAATAAACCAAGACAATATCCAGTTCCATGTAGTCACAGATTTGTAAATATGGGTGGCCCCGACAGGAGTCAGACCCCTAACTTCCACCGCAAATTGTGATACTGTACATGGAACCACTCCGCTGAGAACCAAGTCAGCACTTCTTAGCTGCGAGACAAAATCCCAATGATCTGTGTATGTGTTCTGTACATCTAGATAAAAATTCCTGTGTGCAGAGTTTCCAGTTTGTGTGTGATCCACTTGTTAAAATGATCATCCAGGTCTTAGCAGCAGCCTCATTTCCCTCCAGGGACAAGGAGCTTTAGGGCCCCATCTATAACCTCAAGTGTCCTCCTCAAGATTCAGCCAACCCAGTGGGACAAATCCCAGGCTTAATGCTCTCCACATAAAACAAACCCATGTTCCCAGTGGACAGACCAACAGCACCAGTGAATAATCCTGGTAAACCAGGCTTAGGATGGGTTGCTTCCAGGCATGGTGGGTACTAAATCTCACACGCTATCTGTCACCAGCTTTGAGACTTCTATATTCCTTCTCTCTAATGCAGGCATTGCTTCCTGTCACAAACAGGCAACTTAGATGTGCTCTCAGTCAATCACTGTCTTTTTGCCCACACAGACAGCATTCTTGAAAATATAATTATCCATCAGCCTGCAACAGTGACACAAGAGCACCCTACAACTCCAATTACCCCCCACACTCTGCTTTTAACCTTTTTGTGCTGACCCGTGAGAAGATATGAGGCTGTTTGTACTGTAATGCTAAAGGGGAAAGTCTATTATCACTCCCCCTGATGCCTACTTACTTTTCCCAGTTACTCCCAGCAACCAGCTGTCAGTCACATGTGACTGGCAGAAGAAAGCTTTTATCTGTTTGTATAGCTGAGGGTCTATATGGGTTTCTGCCTTTATGACCAGACATGGTCAAATAATGTCTTTAAGTTGGTAGTTCTGTCGAACATTTAATTGCCTTTTATAGGTGAAGTCTGGTTGTCTAGGACAAAATCTGTCACTCAATCATGTTGTAAAGGTTTTTGTTATCTGTCTGTTCCCATTTAACATTTTACATAATGTATAGCCATTTCAATGTCCATTTGTTGAGTGAAAGCCTTGTATGTAACAGTCAGCTTTTCAGGAGCTTGTTTTTAGGCTGGTGCCAGTCTTGGTTTTGAAAGGGTCTTATCAGTCAAAAATTGTCAAAGGTTCTTTGTAACCTCAGAGGAACACACACACACACACACACACACACACATATATATATAGTTAATTAAATAAAACGAAAAATCAAAATAATTAAAAATTGTTACAGCCTTATCACATGGCTATACCAATTAAGAACAAAAAAACATATGGATAACATATTTTATTTGTTTAACTGTGTAAATGATAAGTATAATAATGAATCAAAGAGATGTTGAGATTGATTACAGAGAATGCAGCTCAATCACACAGCAAGAAGATTAGAAGCTGAACCTGCTCCCATGAATGTCTTCAAGTCTTCACTCTGATATATAACACATGGAGGTTTCCATCAAACTATAGTATCAACCAGGAGATCTTAATATATAACAGGCAGTATATAGTGACTGAATATAACTGACATACTTTAGGTACATTAAAATTATTACAAAAACCTTTTGATTGTGTAAATCATGACTCAGTGCTAACCCATGCCCTATAACAGGTTGCACATATACATATGAAGTATGACAACAATATGGGTTATTGTTTAAATAAAAATTCTTACATAAATAAATTAAGAATATAAAGTCATATTTACCACCCAGAGCATCATGTCACCCACAACCTGACACATCATTTAGGCCATGTTCAGATTGCCAAAGTGACCCAAATCTAATTTTGTTGGTCATATGTAACTCAAATCTGATTTCATAGCACTATGACCAGCACAAATCACATGGAATCTGATCTTTTCAACTCTGATTTGGGCCTCTTTCATATGCGGTCCAAATCAGATACAGGTCTGATTTTTGCAATGTGGCCTCGGTGTCAACAGTCATATCGAAATTCATGTGACTTTTACATCACAGTAGACTGACATTCATGTGACCTTTTCACAGTTGTATGTGATATAGGCCACTAAAGTGAACAGCAAAAAAAAGTATAGCAGTGTGAACGTCGCCTTAATTCGAGAGGAGGATAGGAAATGTCACTGGTTTGATCAGGTCGAGGTTAAAAAATAAAATAAATTTTAAAGTCTACTGTACATTTCATCATGATCTTGTTGTGAAGGTTTTCCTGGAAAAGTTGCAGAAGACGTGACCAGCAGGCTTAAAAATGTCTTATGTAACAAAGACATTCACTGTACAAAATTTTGTTGAAAAACGTTTTGTATGTCTAAGTTACATTTTGTTCTATATGATTATGTTTCGACGTGTGCTTTTAGATTTTCTTCTGTATAAAGCGAATAGGATCTTGTAAGCTCCTGATGAACTATCACTTGAATAAAAGTAGGCCTATTCCTTTGGAATTGATGAAACATGCTTTTTATATTCACATGTAAGTACAGACACTAAGAAAAGAATCCTTTCTCACATAAAATCCTATGTTCTCCTTTTTTCCCCTCTGTTTCCTCAAGGGGAACCTTGGTTTGGTCCTGAAAATGAAGCGGTTTTACACCCTCAAAGGATTTCGAAGGATGACTAAAACCGAGTATGGCAACCCATTCATTGTGACATAGCGTAATGAGTGAGCAAGGGTAATTTATAATTAGGATGACATCAGAATGACGAGGAATGTTGGTAATTAGTAGCTCCTAAAAAGGGAAAGAGGAAGTAACTTGACACACTTTTACTATTACTATTTTCCAGCCAAATTAATTAAAGGTGGAGAGTAACATTTAGGGGGATCTAATGTTAGTTACCTTAAAATGAGCCAATTTTATTTAAGCAAGGAGCGTGTCCTCTTTCATTGAGTTACATAATGTTTCTATAGTAGCACAACACGGACAAACCAGACACTGGCTCTAGATAGGACCTATTGTGTTTTCCGCCAGTTTTGCGGCCACTTTAGTTTCTCCTACACACTTGGAAGGCTGAGCTTTTTTCAAATGGCTGCACCCCCTAGATGACCTGTCAACCATCAATAGTTTATCTGCTGTGTAACATTGATTAGATTGTGTTTTTAAACACTGATTTTGAAAAGTAGAACGTTTCTGAATCAGAGTACAAAATTAAGTCTGAATATTAGTTTGGGCCCTTGGTAACTGATTTAATCTTCTATATTTACCATATCAACTAGTAAACATGCAAAACAGAATTAGAATAAACTGTGAGATTTGTACTTCATCCATGAACTACCAACAATACTGGGCATTGTAATGTCTAATCCCTGTACTAATGTCATCAAGAAAAGTCAAAACATGACTGGACAGTGTATGGTCAATGTGCTAAATTACAGTGTGTGGTGGGGGTGAATATTATTCTTAATGTACTGAAATAGCATATCACATGACATGGTTAAGCTGCGTTTGAGTCAAGAAATGTAATAAATGCTGTTGCAAGAACAATACTTTCCATTCATAACTTAAGATGTTTGATTTGAAAGAGAACTTGTCAGTGAGTGAAACCGCTGTAGAAGCCTCCTGAGGATGTCATTCAGGACTGTTCGCACCTATTCATTTTAAAGAGCAATGACCAATGGGGAATCTCCCCCATCTGGCACCGCTTTGCTGTGGTTAAAAAAAAAATGTTCTGAAATTACCATACTTTTATGACCATAAATCATGATTAGTAAATGCTATTCTGGTTAAATGTTATTACCCTGTAAGGCTGTCACTACAGAAACCGGTTTTGCAGAGAGTAAAATATCTTATTGGCTACTCACCAAAGGCCTGCCAACAGTTATTTCTGGTTTTGCACATACATGTTTATCGAAGCAAGAAACATAATCTTCTGCATATACATTCTTCAACTGCATTTGTGTACAGATATCTTGGGAGGATGAGGCAAACAGTGAGTAAAGTCTTACAAACCAAATTTTTCATGCATGTGCCTATAAAACAAATACATTTCTTCTAGTGCCATAGAAACACAGATCTATTACATCCCTTTTTAGCATTTAGAAATAGCACGTTAAGGAGAACATACAATATACTGTGGGGATGTATGTAAAATACAGAAACAGGCCTGTTCCATGTGTAACTTCATATTAAGTCAGAACTTGCCCTGGGAGGCACCACAAGTCCTGTTTCTGAAGGCTGACCACTTTGAGTGTGAGCAGTTGGAAAACCCCTGTCTGAAGAGCACCTTACTAAAGCTTCTGTTCAGACGCTGCTCACAGTGAGGAAGTGGGTGGCTGAACACACCAAATGGTCAGAGGGAGTGTGTTGAAGTTGTACAGTCCCAGAGTAATACTGAACAAGGCCAAATGATGAAATTACTGACTTACCTCACCATCTGCTGTTGACTTTTAGTATTACAATATAAATGTTAAAAGTTGGGGTTAAAACATGTATGAAATGAATGACTGCAAGAAAGTTGAATGATTTAGCATTTTATTTAATGGTGCATTTGCACAGTTTTGTTACCACACAGGTACAACAAATCATACGGCGTACAGCTAAGTCTGACAGACAGTTACAAGTTCCCACAACCGGATGTTGTGTATTTTGGAAGTTTTAACATCCAGTGACTCTTCATTAAGTTTGAAAAACAGAACTGTCTCTACTGTTTTTCCTTTTTAAAACCCTTACAACTATGTAACTTACCCAATTACCATCCTATGTGACTGTTTTATTCCTTTAACTGAGTTGTATGGTGACTGCACACTAAAATGAAATGCATAGCAGCATCCTATTCACTTGGTTTTATTAAATAGTCTGTAGAGCAAGTTGTGACTCAGAGCAGTGCAGCCCCAAACGCAGTACGTAGGGGGGGGAGTTCTACCACAATAGTCTTCTGTAGTCACTGTCTTGTTCATCTTCCAGCAGTTCTTGAGTTTCTCAGCTCAGCACCTGTCTGTGGTGACGGGCCAGTGGGTGTGTGGGTGGACCTGGCTTCGACGTGGCTTGTTTGCCAACCGCAGCTTCAACAATGTGTGACTGTGTCAACACAAATACCACACTGCCTCTCTCTTCCTCCTCCTTGCTCAATCCCCAAAGCAAGAGGAGACAGCATGGAGGCCCAGTCAGTGGATTTATTGTCGTCCTTTAGCATGTTTACTGTGATTTTCCGCCTGGAGAGGGAAGAAAGCAAGTTAAAAGTTTGAAATATACCTGGAGCTGTTTCTCATGGCGAGATGGGGCCCGTAGCAAGGATTTAAAAAATACTCAGATCAAGAGCCCAAGTCTTATCCTAAATACTGTTACAAAGCCTTTCCCTCAATATCAGGAATATAATTTTGGTGGAGAAACAGTCTAAGGATTTTTGATCTAAAAATATCTGAACCTGGCTCAAAAATTAAATAAAAAAAATAATAATCAAATTATAGAATATAAATGCCCTCTCAGCGAAATTCCCTGAAAAAGTGTCAAGGTCATGATCTTGGCATCTTCAATGGTAGCTACAGGGTCCTCTGACGGCAATAGTTGTTGCTTTTAAATATGCTTTATAAATAAATTGACTTGACTTGAGATGCAACAGCCGAGAGGGTACTGACCATTTGCCATTTGTATAGTATTGCTGAATGTAATGTTGATGTTTTCAGCATTTGAGAGTGCCGAGGAAAAAGTCAAAGGTTCTGTGACTGTTTGAAGCTCCCACCTGCAGCCTGTCAGCTGAACAATTTCTTTAATTCAGAGAAGAAGCCTCCTCCTTCCTGCTGCTGCTGCTGCTTGTCCTGTCCCTCCTCTGAGCTGGTCGACTTCGCACCAGAACCTGAAGTGCTGCTGCCCCCTTCTGGACACAAACACACACTGCATCAGCTCAACTACTAACACCTTTGCTGTGCACAGGGACTAACTGACTATCTGTGTCTACACATACTAGGGTGGAAAGCCTATTCGACTGAATGGTGGAGCTGAACTAACCCTGACCTGCAGAACGATTGACACCGTTGACAGTCCCCTGAACGTCTGTCTCCTCTTCGGCATAAGACAGCAGCAGAGAGCGCTGTCTTCGAGTCAACTTCCTGCAGGAACAAGAGACCAAGAACACAAAATAATGAATGAATAATGAAATTGCCAAAATAGGTAGACTTGTCATATTAATCAAACACTTGGCTTACTGACTGCTCTGACTTTTTACATTTATAGCATATCTATGTGAGTCTTACTTTGGCACTCTGATTTTGATGTGAACGTAGTGATCTCCATAGCTGTAGCTGTTCATCCTCCGAATGCCTTTCCCCTGCAGCCGGATCAACTGATCAGCCTGGCAGCTAGCAGGAATCTGAAAGCACAGATGACTTTGAAACAGAGAACAGACAACAGAAAATTGCTCTACTGAAACTCTGTGTAAGGAAATGTGTATGGAGACTACGTAGTGCTTGGTAGATGCATCCAGAAACCATACATTTAAGCATCAGCACTGCAAACTAAACTGCACATTGCTGAGTTAAGTACAGTGCATGATTAAATTCACTTCACTAAACCTCAGAAAGTACATTCCTTCAGGTACATTTAATGAAAGGAAACTGGTCCTAATTTAGCAGTTGAATGAACATCACATTATGACCATATTGTTACAGAAAAAGACCCACAGCCTCTAAATGAGCATAATAATTCTGAGGGTAGAATATGGGAGTGATGCTGTATATTCTCCATATGGTGCAGCCCTCCTTCTTTCTTACCAATATACTGATGGTTTCATGGAGGCCCTGTGCTGTGGCTGTGCCCCCCAGGACGGCCTGAGCTATAGAGATAAACACATCAGAGTGGATGTTTACTCCATCGCGTCTGAACACTGGGCTTCCCTGGACCTGCACAAAGACATTTCAGATGTAACACATAAACCTCCAATAGACCAAATCACTGTGAGGTCGCGCTAACAACAGCCACTCCCGGGTAGACAACTGGCAGTTGATTAGAATAGTGCATAGATGCAAAATCTGCATTTTTTCTGACATCATTTTCAAGCACTGAAAGTCACTGTTAAGATATATAGTTAAATGCGCTGGTCCTACATTTCTGCTGTGATTATTTTATGTACTGTGCTGCTTTGCTATTGTCTTTGATAAATCAGAAGACATCCAACTGCCGGTGGGACGCCCAGCTAAACTATCATACTCTCCCATTTGTGTCCTCGCTTGGTGTATTTCGTGTACCCAGTTACAACGGATGTCTGGCTTGTATGCTGCAAAATAACAATACCAATAGTTTGTGAAAGTGTTATAAATGAGATATGGAAGCATAAAACATGCATTTTAGATAAATTGATGTGTTTGAAATAACATGAAAATAGTCAACGTGTTGCTGCCATTACATTGTATGTTGGCTACCCAGAAGTGATTGGATCTATGTTACTCCAGTACATCGCTAGAATTCAATGACTTCTTAAATTCAAAAACTCACCCTGAATGTAATGAGGATTTCTCTGTTCCCTACTGCCATGCGCACTGTCTGACCATCGTCCACTCCTGTAAGAAAATGTCACAAGAATTATTATTTTTGCCTACATGCATAGACATAATCACACATTGAGTCACAGAGACTAGAGACTCTTAAACCCTCCTTGTATAAATATGCATTAGATTATGCACTGCTGTTAGTTTTTCCATTTTATTTATTTTTATATAAATTATAAGTATCTACTTAGTAGTATCCAGCCATTTTGTACATATTCTCTCACTCTTTATATTTGTTTATAGAGGCTCCTTTTTATTGTCTCTATTTTTTATCTTTATTTATATTTTCCTAAACTTCATATTGAG
>NW_023339729.1:28397679-28404302 GCF_004916995.1 Morone saxatilis | reverse complement strand
ATTGTGGATTTGTGAATTGAAGACAATTAATTGGGGTAAATTTATGTTTTGCTAGTGGTGTTTTCACTGGTTTTAAACACCAATTGGCAACATTGTTTAAGATGGCCAGAAGTATGTCCTGATTTCTGTGAGTATTATATTGGTAAAAGAATATATATAATATGGGACGATATCATATCCACAATAATTCTTTAATTTTTTTAAACACACTTTCCTTATTTTACAATAGGTTTATATTCCATAAATATGATTATTCTATATGTATCTCCGTACTAGGTGTTATTGAACAACTGAACCCACTAACCGGATCGATATCATTAGTACTCGATTCTTGCCAACTACCAACTGTCTCTTGCACCTTTACTATCCTGACTTTACTCTTGCTTTTATCTTTTCTACCTCAGCTTTTACTTCTATTTCGTACTTTTAATTGTATTCCTCTAAAATGTACCTGGCTTGCTTATTGACGACCCGAATCACTTACCTTCAGGATTAATAGTCTATCTATCTATCTTATCTATCTTAGAATTCTTTATGCTCTCTTTTTTCCAAGCAATCCCTGAATGATGCAGGCTATTACAGGTAGATTCTTTAACCAAAAAAAATGCCCCTCTCGCATCCTTGTTCCTCTCCTGCAGACCACTAGATGTCACCAATGGCATTGGCCCCTTGCCTGCTCTCTTGCAACACCAGCCAGCCAGGTTGGCCAAACAACAGCAGGAACTATCCTTATGGAGGTCTCTGGGGTGTGCCTCCGCAGTGCTTCACCACGAAGGCACGTAAAGAAGGCTTTACTCACCAGGTGAAGAGCACCAAATTGCTTGTGTCCACACTATGTGGGAAGTATTGTTGATTGGATAGCTTATTAGAAAGAGGTTTTAATCTTGAATGCTTCTCCATTCTCTGCCCTCATTCTTTCTTACTAATTCCCTTTGGTCCTCTCTTCCAGCTGGCAAAGAAGTACCACCCAGCACACTCAACCCTGATTGACCCCCAGGGGGCCAAAAAGAAAAGTTTGCCAAGCTTTGGCCTGGAAGCCTATGCAAGGTGGCCAAAACCAATTACAAATAAAAGTGCCTCAAAGATAATCCATTTAATTCCACTCTCCAAGTTCTTATAAAAAATGGTGCAGCGTTCACTCAAATCATGATTACTCAATATTGGGATGTAAACCCTTAACCAGAAATGTTCCTGCTCCTGTTTGGTTTCTGTGCGAAAAGGTGCTCGAGTGGCACGAGGTGAAGAGGAACAAATACTGGACCACCATATGGAGAGGCAGGCTTCACACACAACACCGTGCTGGACCAAGGCCAGCAGCATTTACTCCACAGGGGCTGGGGGGACCCGACCTAACAGACCCCCGAGGAAGCTCTTCAGGAAGGATCCTTCTGGAGAGTTTGTACTGGAGGAATGGGCCTTGTTTGGAAACCATCAACAACATGGTTTGATCAAAGACCGTGAGGTCCACTGGTAGCCATCCTATATAGTTACACTATTATGGTTAAATCATTACACTCGGTACAATGTGTGAAGTTACAAGCGAAATAAATGTGCTACATTTAACACAAAAGTCATAGAATAAAAATATTACAAGTGTTGCAGGACAATAGCTGTTAGGTCAGTTAGAAATGATAGCAAATATATCTTTATCAAATCACATTTTATTTGCTGCTCTTTATGATCACATTATACTTTTTCATACTGCAAAGCACACAATAAATAGTGGAGAGGAACAATAAGCACAACCTCTCCCTGTTTAGAAGTCTCACAGCCCTGGGTGTAAGGTGATCTTTTAAAAGTTTAGAGTGAGTTAAGGGGGACAGTATTTTGGTTACATGGCTTATCGAAGTTGGTTGAACCACATTCAAAGTTTAACTCTGTGGCGAATATAATCTTCTGTTTATTGTCCTCGCAGTAATGACATGAACATGGGAAACCAAAAAGTGTGACAACAAGGTCAATGTTACTGATGTAATAGTTCAAAACAGTGTCAGTATCCTACCAAAGACCGAGGCTAACCAGCTTTGGAGGACTACTGCAGCCTTTAGCTGGTTGCAAACTGTAACACTGCTCACCACAAAGCCTGGACAAAGTGTTATGTGCATTCAGACTCAACTGTTGTGGTTATGAATAGTGCCAGAGGGCTGCTGATATAAGAGGTAGGGGTGTTCTGCTAACAGCTGAGCTAGCTGTCTCACCTGTCAGTCCTCTCAATGTCACGGTATTTCGGTGTGTCCAGGAGCTCAGGCTGACCGCTGTCCCTCCCCGGTGCGTCTGCAGTGTCGTCGCCGAACAAACTCCTGCACGTCCGGCGGAGACATTCAGAAAAAGACCGCTACGGTGTCCAGAAGAAACTGATGCCGATAACCAGCGTGTAGTGAGCCGAGCAGCAGAGGACGCCATTTTCGCGTCACTACCGGTGTCGGCGGCGGTCTGCGCATGTGCGGCTACTTCGGCTACTCATGTATGAGCATGCTGCATGCAGTGGAAACATGCCCCAGTTATTAAGTTCTAACTTCCAATAACATAATATATAATAATAAAATGTCTTTGTCACAAGGTCAAAGGTCACACAGAACAGCAAGGTAGCCTACTGGATACTTTCCTTTGATTTAGAGAATCTTTTGTTTTTCATAATTTCATAAAATGTAAGTACAGAAATAACCTGCAGCAGTTCTGAGTCAGTTTCACTTTGTGATTGTGTTTGATTCTCATCATCTTGATGAAATGGTGTGTGCACACTTACAAGGAATATGACTCCGGTTTTACGTTGCTCTCAATGTACAGAACAAGCCTAATTAACAGGCTTAACTAAATAGACATAAACTACTTTGTACAGTTATATATATATACAACCCAAAGCAATAACATTTCAAGACAGTAGACAATAGTTAAATGGTGCGGAGTGCAACGGATGCTTAAAGGTTTCTTTATGTACATGAGGTAGGTGGTTATGACAGTATATACAGTGTATACAGGAGTTAACTTTTTTGTCAGAGTGATGGCCTGTCGGTAAAAACTGAATGAAAATGAAATATGTTGGGTGGTATGGTGAATGGATTTCATTGCAATCTAATTAATCATCAGTAAATCATCATAAATCAGACTAAAATACTGCCGTAACTTACTCATGCACCATACAGACAGTAGATGGCATCACAGATCTTTGAATGAGAGTTCATTGCTTACTGGATCGTGCTCTGAAACTGACTTGTATTTGTTAAGTGTTTATAGATAATGTTAGGATAAAAACAACTAAAATAATAATATATTCCAGGAATCCTTCATTCCCCTAGTACAGCAGAAGTCAGATTCAAATCTAACAAAATGAAAACTGAAGGGACATTGACTTTTGTGTCCCAGGGTGAGGGTTTAAAGGGTTTAAAGGTCACTGAAAGGGTGGTTGGGCAAGAACATTGTTCCTCTACATCAGTCAGGTGTCAAGACCGAGTCAGACATGGCTTTTTACAGCTTAGTGATCGAACATTTCTTTATAAAATGACAGAATGTAACTTTTTCTATTCACAAAAAAGTAATTTTCATATTTGGCACTCTGATTTTGATGTGACGTTCATTTTCATAAGTCATATTGGATTTCAGTTCATACTCAAGTAAAGAGTAAGACTAAACAAAGCTGCATTTATAGGCTTTACTGAACAGACAAGAGCTTCACATGATAAAATCAAAGAAGTATTTTTTTTATATCACAAAAAAATGTAAGAAATGCAACACATTGCCAGCTAAAAGACATATGAGTGGTCCCAGACTCTGCAGAGGGCCAAATGTGTCTAAGAATGTCAGGGTAATGAGGTTTGATTTCTAAAAGCTATATATAATACAAGACCCATAAAAAATTCTCTAATAAGCAAATAAACGCTGTCCGTTGACATGACAGGAGGACAGAATGAGAGACAAAGAAAGATCAAGATTTTTGGGTCTTTAGTTATGTCAGGCGCTTTTTTTTACGAAGCGAACAAGTTGAATGGATGTCAGTGTGTGTGTGACCTGATGAAAGAGAAGCTCACGCTCCCTTTCAGTTTCCCCTTCTTCTGCCCCGCCATCTCTCTCTCATTCCCCGCCGTCTCCAAGACGACCTGCAAAACAGCATCCCAGCTGTGAGTGTCTGTGTGGAATGTATTACCAGAAGAGGCTGACATTTGCCACTCAGCAATGTAAATATCACTGTGAGCAACGATTCTTATCTCAATAAAGATGCTCTGACTTCCAACTTCAGTGTCAACACAGACTGGTTAGTATTCAGATATATAATGATGTGTGCATGTGAAGGTTGACTGGTCAGATATGCTAAATGATGGGATGATGTTCACACGTTTTTTGGTGTTTGACTCATCACATGTGAATGAATTGTTTGAACGATCGCGTCTTATCCTCTGGTCATTCTTTGCTTTTTAATCTCTCCAGCTATGGAGATGGAGGGTATGAGGTCAAGTCATCAGATCAGTAGGAGGTGGGGCAGGGGTGTCAATCTTCACTCAACTACTTATGCTCCTACCCCTCCACCTCTGCACACACACACACACACACACACACACACAGACCCCATCGTGATGTCATAAAGTGCCGGGTTCAAAGCAGCAGACAGTGCTCATTGCAAGCATGTGGTTGTAATTAGTGTGTTGGGTTTATGAACGATGGTAATAGAGCTCCATATATCAGCCTCACTGTCAGGCACCGGCTCAGATACTTCATACCTCAGGCTGAAAACACAGACACATGGAGGGTCACAACAACACGACTGACCCAGATTGCTCCTGTGCAGCTCGAACAAACGCACGATTGTGAGAAAAAGTTACGCCTATTTTCAGCATGAACCAGACGTGCCAAAACCTGATGTCAGTTGTACTGATCACATCTACATTACCTTCATAGTGTGTCTACTGAGAATTCTTAATTCTGATAGGCTGGCAGGTGCGGATGAACTTTTAGTAACCCTACAATATATCCTATGGCAGAGGTGTTTGTTTGTTTTTCTGAATTATTGTCACAGTATTAAACTCTGTAGATAGTAACAATGAGCACTGTCTGTTATCCTGTCCTCACACTGCATTACTGTACATATAGCAACTGTTACGGGCTTGGTGGTGCAACAATCCTGGAAATTCCCTTCATGTTTCAGGGTAAATTTAGATTTTGGTGTGATATGTGACAATGAGGAGTGAGGAGTACTACTCAGCATGTAACAGTTCTAGGATGTGACTCCGCAGGATGAGCTTTGCCAAGTCTGAGGTAATAACCCAAATTTTGTCACTAGGGCTCGGAAACTACAACTTTTACAAACTGGGGACTGGGGACATGGCGTTTAAAAGACGTGGGCTTTTAATGAGCAGGGAACCCTAATGAATGATGCTATCAAGTAACTTTGTCAAGTCTTTGAAGATTTACCAAAACAAGGATATCTCGGCCTCTGCTGCATTTATTAAAAATAATCTTATTTTTGAGTCCCCAATATTACTGCTGGAGTAATCTTAATCAGTTGATGTTGCTCTTACTGGCAAGTGGATTAAGCTGCGAGTCTGCCACTGTGTCCTATATTGGGCATTTGGTAGCCTGGGGATAAAGAATAAAAATAATAAAAAATAATTTACATACCATATTGTAAATGGAATATTAATTGATCCTAGTGGACAATCTTTGTTGCCTATCTAATAGTTAAAAAAACATATTGTACAGTATACTGTATACTGTATTTTCAAAGAAACATAGTAGGCTTTAGAAAATGGGAGTCAATCAGCCACAACCTTGTTTCATCAAAAGAGAAACGGAAACTTTAAAGAAGCATGCTTTAAACCTGTGTATTATTTCATTTTATATCAAATTTCTTTCTATTTTAATAGTTTCTTAACCTTATGTAAAGCACTTTGTTCTGTGTTTGACAGGTGCTAAACAAATAAACTTGCCATTAAATTGCCTCAATGAATTTATAAGGACCTTTGTGTTTATCTCTTGGGCCAGAATTTTACAGTGCTTGTGTTAAATGTTTTATCTAAAGTGCATTCAATGTAAACAAAAAAATATACCCGATCACCCAAATTTGTTGTACCTGCAAACTAATTCAAGAATGCGAATGTTCCCTGCACTCCTCATTTCTTCTATACTGGTGAGAATCAGGAGATTGGCCCCCCTGCAATGTCCCATCCTCTCCCCCTGGGCCTCTGACATTTTAATGTCACAAGTAAACATCAGAGCAATGCTGAAAGAGAGAACACAGGAAGAGATTTTGTAACCAGATCGTGGCGACAAAATGATCTCACAGCCATATGAGAGACTGAACATCTCACATTCATATTTCAGAAACACACAGCTGCTGATATTGCTGGAGGGCAGAGCGTGTATCAACAGCAAAAGAGAGTGAGCAGAAGTCAAACCATGTCCAGCATGACACTCCACACTCCCCACTGTTATGGAGATGATACGGCTGTTGTGGTTACAGACTGTGCTACCGAATTACTGAATGGTCTCACAGTATCTTTCTGTGTTCGTGTGCGTCTACTTCCCTACAGCCAATAAGCAGCATCTACTTGAACACTTAAGGTGTTGAGAATTACCTCAAAAGCAATAGTGCAGAGGGAGACCATTTAACAGATAGATGGATAGATAGATAG
>NW_023339729.1:28380477-28397579 GCF_004916995.1 Morone saxatilis | reverse complement strand
TTTTTCACTGAAAACAGCTGTCTGCTGCTTCTGGAAACAACAGTAAAGTTACCTGTTCACACAAAACAGGCAAAAAAATGCTAAAATGCAGCTTAAAACTGAGGGGAACTGCAGAGTCAAGTGATTATTTTCTGTGGGTTTAATTCACATTATACACAGATGTTTAATCCATTGTTATTAACACATATTGATTAGAACAGCAACACTTTAAAAATCAAAGTCTCTACAGCAGTATTTAGATGGGTTGAGTATCACGTCTAAATACTTCCTTTTTCTACTTTATATAAGCTTTGATTACTTTGTTTCTTTCCTTCTGTCTCATTATGTGCCAGTAATTTCCTGTGAACATGTTAACTGCTGGATGAGATATTGTATCCTCCCAACTGCATAGGTGGTCCCCTCCTTTATTAGATAACTTGTTCACTAATATGAGTCCAGTTCCCTCTGGGAGTTCTTGGATTACCCGCCCTGTTCCAGCCCTCTGTCTTTCCCTTTATCGCATCATTTTCATCCGGCTGCCTAAGCCAAGCATAAAATGCCAATCAACCAACGATGACCTCATGTATTGAATCATAACATCAAATTGCAGGACATGTGGAACCCAGGCATGAGAAAGCAAACACACTGTGAAAAATTGGGGTTTATATACATGGCTTTGGGTTGATGTTTTGTCCTCCATCAGTATGGTTGCTATGAATGATGGAATTGTTCCAATAGTTTTTGGAACAACAGCAAATTACGGCGTTGTTAACCATGGCTGTTGGCTGTCATCCCTGTTTTTCACTCTGGATTTGAAGCCTTGAGGTTGCAGGACAATGGCTGTTAGGTTAGTTTTGGATTTCATTGTTGATGCCCTGAGATAATATTTACACTGAATATACGGTGTACTTCTGACACAGTCACAATTAATATATTGAGTCTAGGCATTTTCATGAGGTTTGTAATTCATTGTCTTTAAACACTTTGAACTGTAAAGCATGACAGGGGAAATAAGTAGCTAACTTGGGCCAGTTGTTACTTATATTGTGCTTCTAAACTCATAGAACTTTTCAATTATAGTGGACCCAAAATCAAGCTGAGATTCAGGGAAAATGTATAAAATGGTGCACAAGTTGCACAAATTCACATTTGCATTTGATTGTATCAGTGGTGGACAAACAAAAGGTTGCGTAAAGTTGTGTTGCATTTACTGTAAAACAGCTTGGTCAGTATTAGGATTAGCACCCTGGAGGGCACTTCACATTTTCTCCACTGGAAAGCACCCTAGAGGGCACTTCATCATGTTTTATCTACCACAGGGGCATCCAAAAGAGCGAATGAGCTCTTCACCAGATGTTTTAGACTATCTTGCCTATCTGAGAACATTTGATGAACACAGCACGGTGTACTGGAGAAAAGTTGTGCAACGTGTTTTAATTTTGATGGACTTTGAATCTCCTTTCTAAAATACAAAACAAAACTTTTTGCAGAGAGTCTACGTAGTATGTAAAAGTTCCTGTGCTCCCCTCAGTTTGGCAGGTTTCCATTGCATCGCGTGCTGTTTTAACACTTTATTATCTGTACAGGTTGTGCGATGAACTCCTGGGATAATAGCACCACCACTACTAAAACAATGAAAGCAACCTGGCATCTTTTCTGGCATCTACTTTAGATTTGAAGCTTTGGACCAGTCCTCAATAGATTTACTTTGCTGTCTAGTTTATGTCCATTGTCAAAGCTGAACAAACTGCAGTCTAGCTACCTCACTGAGACTGGTAGTAAAAGAAAATAGATTATATAACCACTGTGGCTACTCGTCTGCTCCTTCTTCAGCATATTCCCTGAGTGCAGCAGAGAGAAAGGCAGTCTTTGTGTGGTTATATTAAGTCACTAATCTGCAGAGTCAACAGACAGAGGGTTTCTCTGCCCCTGTGGTTCTGTGGCAGCAGCCCTGTTTGGGTGATGGCTGCCATGGGGCTGCTCGTAAATGTCTTTGTGGTTACCTCTAATTCTCTTCTTCCCAAGCCCAAGCCGAAATGTGTGTGTGTGTGTGTGTGTGTATGTGTGTGTGCAACTGATTGATATCTGCTGCTTCAAATGAGAAGGTCTCTCCAGTGTAGAACTTTGGGGTTTTGGCCCGCAGCAAATGACTGCCACCAATACACTGAGGCAGTATTGCTTTTTCACTGAAAACAGCTGCAGATGAAAATTGTGCTGATGAGAGCGGTGAGTATGAACAAAACAGTAAAGTTGCTGACTTAAAAACCAAAACAATGATTAAAAAGGTGACCTTGATTGATTCTCTGTGAGTAAGACCTTTCAAGTAGTCTTGGGATCCATTATTAATATAAAAAGTTTGATTATAGCTGCTTTAAACATACATGATTTGCCATAACCATCTTAGAAAGCAAGTATTATTAAAATGATGATATTTCACATAAAGTTGTCATTGAACATAATCTGTGTTTGCTGTGTTCCTGTTAAAGAGAGTTTTGATGTTCGTTCAAGCTATTTTCCAAAAATATGATTATTTTCCCATGAATAAAAATAGCTCATAGACTACAATGAATGAGAACATTTGTGATGTTTTATGGAAAGTCATAATCTTTCTGCTGAAAATCCAGCCCAACTCCCTTCTTCCTTGTTTCTGTTTTTGTCTCTCTATCACTCTACCAAACCTTATCCCTCTCTCAATCTCAGCCCTAAAGCCCTGTAAGCGGTTCTGTGACGTCTTGTGGTTGATTGTTCAAAGCTTTTGCCAGTTGGGCTTCCAGTTTGAGGAGAATTTTTGTGGTTAGCCAATTGGTGGTTTCCACGGGGAAAGCATTTTCATATTAACTGATAAAAGCTCTCAATATGTGGAACACACTGTTTTTTGTACATTTTGTGTACGTGTGTGTTGCCTGTCAGTGTATGTTCATGCGTTAAGTAGATGCATGGCATATGAAACCATGTGCAGATCTGGAAGAGGCCACCCACTCAGAAACTGTGGACTGGGCCGTTCCCAGGACTCTTACCCAGGCCAAACTTATCCCGGCCAATTTGGACGGCTCCATCCTGATCCTGGGAACATGCTGTACCTGCACTAATGAACACTAATGTGCTTTCTCAAGCTGTTTTCATAAAGACTCCCAACAGCATTTAGTTATGGACTTCATCAAATACTTTTAAAATGCTATGTTCAGAAAAATCATGTTGGCACCATGTTTGTTTTCAGCACCAGCCAACTTCATATTCATGCACTTTGACAGTATGGAGCTATAGCAGGACAGTCACTCCACATAGCTCTGAGGGAGTTGCTGTCCTTCTTTCTTTCCACACTAAGATTTCTACATGCAAACTTTACCCTCACAATTTCTTCTGAATAACTGGGTTTAGAAAATAACAGCTTTGTGTGAGCAGCATTACATCACAGTGACAAATATGCAGCATACACTTTATTCCATTAGCGGACATTTTGGCAACACTGTGCCTTCTTCAGAGCAAAGTGGTAAAGAATATAATAATAATAATAATAATAATAATAATAATAATAATGATTTTATAAATAACTTCCAGACCAATCAAAAATGACATCAGTATACACACTATAAAAAGTGCATATACTTAACATATCAAAGCATTTATATATCCCTACAAGTAGGAGAGATAGGTTGATATACATTAAGAGATTAATAGCTATAGCACTTTGAAAAGCTTGAGAATCAAGCAAATTGTGTGAAAAGGGATTGAATATAACACAAGTATCATTCCTACATCAGATAACTCAATGTCAGCCCAATAATGGCCTCAGCAGAGACCGAACAAAAGTGGACATTCTGTATTACAATTTTATTCTATGTAGTGTTTCATAAGCCAACTGACACAGCATCTGTCATGCCTCATGACTTCTCTTTGTTTCCTGCTTTATTTAAGTTTTCCATCACAAAGGTAAATCTAAATGCCTGAGGTATCATGACACAAGTAGGACCCCCCTTATCTGATGTTTTGTTCTGATATCTTTTAGTCTATTCTTATTTGTGCTGTATCCTGGTTGTGTGATTATCTGACTGTAGCAGTGTTTCCACCACAGGAACCTTCCCCTGGGGCCAAGAACCTTTGAACCTTTAAAGGAACTTCCACCACAGGGACCAGGGTCTAAATTGAGTTCCGGGGACATTATTTGCTCAGGGGGTAGTTTTACTAATTAGTAAGGTTCCATGGGGCAGATAGAGACTTCCTGGGAAATGAGCATTTTTGATTAAGTTCTTATTTCAACCACCATTTTCAAAAAGGCACAAACCAGTTTTTTTTTTTGTAATTGTGCTTTGGCACATCAAAAGTTACCGAAGAATCTAAAGCATATGACACCAACAGCAATTGGACTAACAGCACTGTTTGTGGTTCGACACTGTATAGTTGCAAGCAAAAATGATGTGTAAAAACATCTGTCACTTCCATGAGTCAGCGGACTAATCTTAGTGGGTCAACCCTAACCCTAGACCGCAGTGGAAGCCCAAACAACAATATGCAAAAAGAGCCTTTTTAATTCCTTGAACAATTTCCTGGGACTAAAAGTTCCGGGTACCTTAGGTGGGAATGCAGCTTATGTAAAATACATTGTATAATATGATCCCGTTATTATCTGATCTGGCACGGACATAGAAGCATTATGGTTGTTGATAGTGTTACTGTACAAAGCCCCAGTGTTGTCTTGACCCAGTTCTTCTGAGATACATGGGTCAACTACTACTACCCTCCCTAATTTGTAAAACTGTGCACGTGTGTGACCACTCACATATCTCTGACCATCTATTTCCCAGGAAGTCTCTATCTGCCCCATCAGCTCTCAGGAGTCCTGCAGGTTGTTCACACCAAAGGCCCTGCTGCAGCCTGGGGCTTTTTTGGTGCTTCACCACCCCAAACCCGGTCCAGCCCGTTGTTTCTGACCACTCCTCCCCTCAGGTGACAGTTGAACCATGCAGGCCCACCTGAGTGAAGCCTCTGGCTATAGGTCAATGAGTACCTGATTGTTGACAAGAAGACAGGTCATGTCAGATTTGTTATACCTCATGACAAAGAACAGAGCAAAAACCTGTAGAGAAAAGTTAAAAACAAAGAGACGCTTTGCAACAAGAAGCAGGGTTGAGGTATGCAAGTGTTCTACTGGGTATCAGTGTTGTCTCTGTGTTTGCCTCCTCTTCCCTTTCTTCTCTTCTACACCTCCTTCACCTCCCAACAGGGACCACCAAAGCACCTTTTTATCTTTGGGAAAGGTGTCTGACTTTGACAAGTTCACTTAAGTCTCATACCGTGAGCGAGGCTCCATTAGCGAGGGAGTTAGAAAGGGATGAAAGATGTGTGGCGAGGGGAGGAAGGTGGGAGGGAAAACACGGTTGAAAACACAAGACTTGGCAGGATGTTACTTTCTCTGAGCTGTTTTGTCAACAGGTGAAGATGTAATTGCACACTTGACTTGTATTGTTCTTACTGAATTCTTCTGACTGCTCCCCAGCCTCTGTGAAGGAAGGAAATTTAAAGAAATAAGAAAGGGAGGTTGTCAAGCCAGCCTATTATGTGTTGATGTGATAACACTTTCCCCTGTCAGTTTGAATTGTTTAGGTGACACGGTTCAAACAAAGTCATACCCATAATTCCTCCAGTTTGACCAAGTGTGAAAATGAGAACAGAGATTCATCGCGTTTCCAGTTTTTGAAACCAGAGCAACAGAGCAATTCAAGGTATTTTTTAACAATCACAAATCTGTTAATGATGGTCTTTACTTCTCTTCTCTGCTCCTCTGTTATAGCACTGAAGCCATTTTCAAGAACAGGTAAGAGTAGACAAAACACAGGATTTACATGCTTTAAATGGAGCTTTTTCACTCCTGTTAAAAAGCAAGTACCGTGAATGCTGTAAACATGCATTAATTATTTTTTTGGCCACTTGGGGGCAACAAGCAGCACACAACAATGAAATATTATTATCTTATATAGTTGTTGTGGTGAGCAAACTACATCGGGCTGACACAGAACAACTTTAATTTTTTGTGTCCACCCTGCAAGCTAATATTTTCTTTCCTTTTAGCTTTTGTTTGGTCTCCATTTACTCCTGAGAAAACATCTGGTTCTTTGGCAGGTAAATGCTTCGCTTTTTCTTTGTCGCTATGTCACTAGGTTCAACAGAAATAATGATAGAAGAGGAATCTACCCATCCTACCTCACGGCTCAAGCTTTAATTATTGTCTTATTTACATTTTACATTCTTATTGATCATCTTTTGGCTAATGTAGAGGGCTACGTGCAAACATGAAACACACTTACTGTAGTGTAAGCAGTTGAACTATCGAGCCCTGGGTCAATCAGCTTAGCAGAGGAATGAAGTCAAACTTTTCCTCTAATGTAATGAAAAATAGCCTTAATAAATTAAAATAGTTAAAGCACCCCTAAAATGGCTACAGATGTTTGAAGGAGAAGAGGTTGAGAGGAGATAAGAGAGGAATTATAGGGAAGATAAAGAGATAAAGTAATTTTGAAAGAAGGAGAATATTTAAATTTCATGAGCTGAACGAGGATTGGAAGAGATGAGACGAGAAGACAACATCACAGAGGGGTGGGATCGAAGACTATGAAAAGGATTATAATCATCAACTTACAATTTGCCAATATTTAAATCTTATGAAGAGGTGATTTTAGGTTGTAACTTAGCGTGTTACCATATGAGTGGAAAAATAACCCTTAAATCCATAATTTGAGAACATGAAAAACATTTATCAACAGAAAACAAGGCAGATTTCCAGAGTTAAAAGTGGTTTATTGTTAAGGTTTCTTGGCCTCTAATTTTTTACCCAACAGCAAAAATGGGAACTTCAGATAAATGGATGCATTCCCTCCACATATGCTTCTCTTCATAGAGCACAGGCTGGCCTGTATCACCCGGCCCCTGCAGTTAGTTTCTTTGGCAATGATGATAGATGTGACACCAGCTGCCCTCCTGCTCATAGCTGGAATAAAATTTCCTGTACATGACCCGCCAGTTATTGATTTACCCCTGCACCTGTAGGCTAACCTGCCACCTTCATGTGCAAAGGGAGAAGAAGAATGGGGAGTTGAGTGCACAGAGGCCTCTTTAGTATGACTCTGATCTGAAGTTCAGAAAGTAAGGTGACTCTTATAGAGCCACAAAGTCCACAGAGGGATCAGGTTGGGATGGATGGATGGATGGCTGGATGGAGGGATGGTTGGATGAACAGAATCTGCCTTTAACACGTATATCATTCTAGAGGACAATTACAGTGTATTTAGTCATTTCTAAAACTTTGAGTGCTTGATATGACTGTGATTGGTGTGCAAATCAGTGGTGGTATTCATATATATAAGTATTCTACCACTGATAATAGTCCATCAAACTGGATACATTTCCTGTCTCAAACAAGAATCTTTATGACCTTCATGCCAAATGCTAACATTTTAAATATTTGCCTACTTTCTTCAAAATTTGCACATGATAACTACTTATGTTAGGGTTGTGCAACACCTAGCAGTGCAATAGTAGCAACTAATAAAACGACTGATTGCAGTCCTTTGATGGACACAAAACATTTGCTACATAAAGAACACAATACCTCCTGCATTGGCACTGGATATAGACATAATTACTGGGTTGAAATGTAGTTATAAAGTTTGGTGCTTACAATGTCCACAATGTCTTCCTGCATGAAGAATTGCAAATTAAATGTATTGTTCCAGTTAAATATTCCAAGTTTAGTAATGTTGAAAACTCAACAGCTGTTCTTGAAGCAGAATCTAAGTCATACCCGTGATGTGATACCTTTTGAATTCTTATGCCACTTTTTTCTCTGTCTGTTAACCACTGTCTTCACTGTCACTGTCTCCTCCTGTTCTCTCTCTCTCTTTACACCCGGCAGGCATGAACACACTTTATGACCGTTCCTCAGAAGTCTGCTGGCCTTAATCCTCCCTGGGTTTAGGAGACAGAGAGACACTTTGCTCCTCACTTCCCTGCCGTTTGATCCCACATATTGTGCTCTTCTGTCGGCAGGGAAGAAAAGGGCGTGAGAGGGTGAGAGAGCAAGGTGGAGAAAGGAAGAGATGCAGGGCGGAGGGGACAAAGAACAAAGAAAAAAGAAAAAGAGAGAGCGTGCACTGACTTTGCCAATATGAAAACAAGACATAAAATCAGCATTGCCAAGATGGATATCTTCTGTTTTTGAAGTCATGGATGATTCAACTCAATCCCTGGATTGAAGTTTTGATGCTGTTATTATGTATCACGATGAGAGAAGGATGAAGAACAGAAGGAAAGGAGGAGGAGGGATGTATGATATGAATTCCTGTTGAGGAGGACAGCTATATCAAAGCCAGTGGGCAAATGTGATTTGTGCTGCAAAATGTTCATAAAGAACTATATCTCTGCATGAGAGAGGTAGCACTTTGATCTCGGTTAGGAGTGGCTGACAAGATGCCCACAAGATGTTACAAATCAAAGAGGAGGGAAAGAGGGACGTGGAAAGATTTAATATTTTCCTCCAAATGTTTTGATGTCTTTGTCTGAAGCATGTTTGAAATTCTCTGGCAATCGCCTCATCATGCCAGGAGAGAAATGTGAAATTTTTGACGGGAGAAGGGAAAGGACAGAGTCATGATGAAAACCATGCACAAGTAAGGATTGCAGTGTTGTTTATAGGGTATGGACATTGAAGTGTGATTGGTGATTTTTCTTTCTTTGTCCAAGAAAAACAATACTAAACCCCCTAGGGTGAGAGCATCTTGAAAGAATCCCAATCCCTATGGAAGGCAAGCTGGCACCTGACGGCTGGACAAAGCCGAGGTCAAGGGGTTGTAAGTCAAAGGTCAGGAGCGGAGGCCTGATGTGGAAGCAGAAGAAAGACCAGTGCATCACCTTGGATCATTTTGTCTCCTTCTTATTAACTGTCTCGCTCTTTGGGAGGCAGGAGAGTGGCTGTTTCTTTCTTTCTGGGGAAAAGGTTTGGCTGATTGATGCAGCCGCTTGTGGCTTGAAAGAATTCAGTTGCATGTTTCCTGCCTCTGATGTTCTGTGTCATCTTCTCTCATTCTGCCTGAGACATTCTTTTGTGCGTAAATAGTTATGTTCAGTTTCTAACATGACTAAATGTACTGTACTTAGGCACAATGGTGCTTTGACCTAATTGCTACCATCAGCATGCTAACATGCTCACAATGACAATGCAAACATGGATCATCTTTGTTTACATTTATGAATTAGAACTAAATCATGCATGTATTAAGATTAAGTGTACAGTGGTGCATGACCTATGGGCCACAGCAGCAGTTTTACAGCAGTGTATTTCACAATATAAGCTTATTGGGTCTTTTTGGGCCACTTTTTGGACCAGTTAGTTTTTGGACTAAACACGAAAGTACAGCTAAGAGAATGTCATTAGTTTTGCAGATATTACACAATAATACACAAATGTCAACCTCATGGTGTCACAGTACTGTCCATGCTCATGGTAATGAAGTCACCCAGTGCAACGATGTGGCTCACTGATGTTTTTAGGCTAGGTAAAGGATATATCAGGCTTTAACTACACAGACAGAACTTGTTGAAAGGATACATTTTTTGTTGGTTTTGGATTTTTGAGGGGATTTCTTCACAGCAAGAAAAATATAGAATTGTGCTTTAAATACACAGACGGGAGGACACACAAACTTGGCCCACTGATCACAGATAACTGCCACTAAGACTTTGCTTTACCAAACTTTTTGGAACTGGAGGAGAAGAGCATAAATCTAATTTGCAGAGAGTAATGTGAACTTTATCATTCACTCTTAAAACCCAGGGAATCTCCAAACACTTCTACTGAGACAAGTTGTGTCATTATTCAACAGAATTAATATTAATGTCAACAATAAATTGAGACAAAAACGTTATTTACATTTTGTATCTAACAGTGTTAGTAGTAATACAAATTCTCCAAACACACATACACTGAAATCAACATGTGATTTTACTCGTGCAGGAAGAGTCCTCTGCGCTCTATATTCATCATTCAGAGAATTGAAAAGGATAGTTTATGGGTCATAAAGAGAGAAGTCATTGTAGTCTTTGATGGGTCCCTGCATGGCTTTCTCTCTGAAGTCAGACTCCCTTTATGCAGACTTGAATGAAGCACATTTACTGGCTTTAGTCATGTGACAGTTATTCATTCTTTCATGTTGGTTGCATGTCCTCCAGAATCAACAAAACACAAGTTGCTGTAGTTTCAGGACATCTCACCCTTCCTCTTGTGGTGCTTTAAAATGTCATTTACTGTGTTGAAATACTGATATGTTTCTTTTTAAATTAATGTTGCTGTCTCGGCTTCCTTTTCAGATTCTTGATCTAAGACTAACCAGGTCAAATAAAGAAGAAAAATGATTAACTTGCCTGTTAGTGGTATGGCAAATAATCAAACTGCCAGAATGGTTTTAAGCGCTCTCTGCTGGTCCATTCACTGAAGCATGTGCCTGTTCTCTTAATGTTCATTCAATAATAAAACCAGATTTACTATCGGCCCAGTGGCCCCCATCTACCCCTGCCTCTACATCCACCTCTCCATGAGCCCCCTTTTTCCTCTGTCAGCCTATTGATGTCTTTCTCTCTTTTCTTACCACTGAGTTTTAGTATCTACTCAGAGAGCTCCATAATTCAAATGAGAGAAAAAAAAGCAGCCCATGGTGAAGAGCATTACCATAGTGAGCAACAGTTTGATCTCAGCAGTCACTTGAACACAATATTGAGAGCACAGCAAAGTATCTGGATGTGGTAAATTAGCATCTTTAACATTAAATTAAAATATTACAAAACTGAAGACAGACCAGCCTTAATAGTGGGATCCGCTGCAACTTACAGAACCTAACAAGGCGTAACAAGCTGTAAACCAAGGTAGAAATTTG
The DNA here is from genome assembly GCF_004916995.1 of Morone saxatilis. NCBI lineage: Eukaryota > Metazoa > Chordata > Actinopteri > Moronidae > Morone > Morone saxatilis. The sequence continues at coordinate 28,386,681 of NW_023339729.1, read as the reverse complement.
ACTATAGATGCTGGGTGAGGTTACACATTACCATTACTTCTAGCTTTTTAATTATACATTTTATTCTCAAATTCCTGTCAACGAAATCAAATTTCAGAATATGAGAAAATTCATATGATACAAGTCCTGTTTTAGTCAATCAGAATCGGAAATACTTTAAAGTCAAGTTATATATAAATATAATATAGTTATATAGTCAAGTCAATTATAAAAGCAAATACGGTTAACAAAGTAAACATTTTCAGTATTCAGGAGTCAGTATTTGTCTAAGATAAAAAAAAAACAGTGCACTGATACACAACTGTGCACATATTGGTTGTCGCCACCAAAGTTAAAAACAAATCCATGCCCCTGCTGTAAACAGTGACATATTATAACCTTGTAAACATAATATGACATATAGACATTTAAACATAGGGCCTATTAACATGAATTTGAAGTAATGTTTGTGTCTGCCTGACAAACGAAACCCTAACAGTCACTTTCCTTTTAGGTCTGTTTTTGTCTCCACCAACTGCCGAGGGTGCTATCTGGCTCTTAACCTGCTAAATGCATCACTATGTTCACCAGTTAGTCACTAACGTTGTCTGTCTGATGTTGGGTGCAGGACAGCCGTGTCATGGATTTTTTGGCAGAAAACAGCTGCCTTGGCTGGTAGCAATACTGAGAGTGGTGAGAGTGAAAAAACGTAAAGTTTTAAGCCATAAAACCAAATCAATGATCGGTAAGACATTAAAATACTCTGTAGAGAGGAACTGCAAAATCAGGTAATATACTCTGTGAGTTTGTCCTTACAAACAATCCCTTTTACATTACATGTAGTAATTTGATCAATCGTTAATATAGAAGAAAACTGTGTAAGAGCTGGAAAAGTGCAGAAGTTCAAGCCTTCAGTCTTTTATCTTCAATAAAACACAATTCATAAATGCATATAATTTGCCACTTTATTAGTTAAAGTTAGAAAGAAGGAAATCATGCTTAAAAGAAACCAATGTTGACAATCAGTATAAGATGTGAGCAGCAGTCTCTTGTGTCAGAGGCAGTCATCCACTCTGACTCCTTAAGAGGTTTTGTGGTGGTGTATTATAATGTAATGTATTATTATAAATCACATTACTTCCGTCATACTTCGCTCAATCACAAGAGGACCTTGTCAGGAAAATATAAACATAGGTAGTTTGAAGTGTTCAAACAAATGACCAATCTTGTTGTTTCTCTATGAAGGGGAGTCTTCATTTACATGACTTGAGACATTAAAACAAGACTACAACTATACTAACATGCTCACAATGACAATGCTGATGTTTAGCAGGTAAAATATCTGCCAGGCACAGGTTCTTAGTTAAGCGTGTTAACATGGTAACGTTTGCTCATTAGGAAAGCTGGGAATGATGGGTGCTAGATAAAAAACTTAAAGGATCAGCAAAGTTATTACAGTTCCTTATCAAGATATTTCATTAACCTCATGGTGATGCTAGATAATTAGTCAGGGGATCACTGGGATTCATCCTCTGGGAACCATAAATATCTGTACAAAAATCTAATAGTTTTCAGTCTACACTGCTGGACTAATCAACCACCATCCCTCAAGCCATGGCACTGGCTAAAAAAAGACCTGGGTAGGTCTTCATTAGGGTTCAAAGCAAAACCAAATACCTCAGTCTGATGGGTGTGTTCTGATTGGATAATTGGAACAACAGGTAGATGATAATGATAACTCTCCCCAAATCTCCTCATGAGCAACCCTAATAAACTAATTTAATTTTATTATAACCTTCACATTGCTCCTGCTCTCATGTGTCCAAAGTTTTCTTTCCCTTTCCATGCTTAAAAATTTCAACCCTCATCTTCCCGAGAGCACCAGCTAATGTTCCTTGAGCACACTACTATCTTTTTGGGCTTCCATTTTTTAAACTTTCTGTCAACTTTGTGTCTCCAACTCACCATAATTCCCAAGATTATCATCTCTTGAGCCTCACTGAGTCCATAAACTGACCTCATTCCTGCATGCAAACTCCAGCTAATCCTCTTTTGTTACACCAGCAAATGGTTTTCATGATTCTGGTACTGTTTGTTTTTTTTTTTTAGAGAGAGATTTCTCCCATAGCTTTTAGCAGAAATTAGTCAGTTATATTAAGTCATCTTTGTTTTCATCTTCAACAGATGTAGAAATGTTAAATTCTCACTGGATCATTTTTATTTTATTAAGTTATTTATTTTAGGAGAGAGGCTCAAATATTCTATCTTCATCTATATCATTTTTATGTGTTATATAAGAGTAAAATATACATAAGAAAATGCCTAATTATGTGACTACTTTGCCATGTAAAATTCCCTATGGCCTTTTGAATAGAGTACCTAAAGTATGTCATATACTAGTATATAGTTAGAATGTGCATGCATAAATGTATTACATATGAAAGGGCTAAAGAGAGCTGCAGGTCCATCTACAAAATGTATAAATATTCCAAAGGATCTGAACATTATCTTTCATGTGCACGCTCTTGCTCTCCTCTAGTATCACAATGGCTCTTAATGGCTTTGTAGTAAATGAGAACACAACCACAGAGGGATTAAAGAGAGAGAACATGCTAGACTGACATAAAAATAACTACAACAGACAGACTTTGCTGACAGCTACATGTGACATCGGGCTTAATCTCCACGCACAGCCGCACTCCTGCAATAGGTTAGGGAAAAGTCACAGCTCTGGACAGCTTGTTTGGTCTGTGAAACCCAGAATATGTAATGTTATGTGACTTAATGTTGTCTAATATGACTGTGACATTATATCAGCTGGGTTTGACACAGGTGTACACACTCACACACACCTTTATCCTTTAACAATCCAACTCCCCCCTCCAGTGAGTCCATCAAAAAGCACTTAACCCCTCCCAAGCTCATTCCCCCATCTCTGTTTTTATTTTCTTGCTCAGCCACACTACCGCTTTTCTCTTTGTGTTTCCACAAACACTCAGCGGCAGCAGCAGGCCTTTCGCTCAGGCCCTACTAAAGACAATGGCGGAGCTGCAGGAGATGGAGACGAAGTTAAGGGGGACGAGGAGGAGGAGGGGGTTTATTTTGTTGAGTGATTTGGAGTGGTTGACAGCAGGATGGCGTTTTTTTGTTGTGTTTGTGTGTGGAAGAGGCTTATGACTTTAAAAAGCTGTGCTGAAGTCAAACAGTGAATAGCAGAGCAGGAGGTGTGTTGTTAAGAGGTGAAGGGTATTTCAAGAAACATTTGATAGTGATCAAGCAGCTGTTTCCCCTCAGGCTGCAGTGGGATGGAGACCTGCCGCAGCCAGTACCTGGTTAATGCTTCATGTGGGAACAAACACAAGGTCAAAATCATGTGATTTCAGCTTCAAATGGATGATTTAGTGCTGCTCTGTCTATTTCTTGAGAATGCTCATTTAAGCTATAGAGTACAAGCATAATATTTGGCATGTGTTTCAGTAAAACTCTGTAGTCTTTGGATCAGCCATTTACTGAAAAAACATTTTTCTTTAAAAAATATGTATAATACGACAACCACGCTCAAAGACTAGTGCTCTCCAGGCTCCATAGCTTACAGGTGCAGCCAAAACTGACTGAGGTCATTAATTTGCAGTTAAACTATAGAGCAACTTATCCGTAGCAAATTAAATACTGGAATTTTTAATTATGTACAAATATCTATCAATTAAATAGTTAGATGATTGACCGGAGGTATTTGTTGATGTCTGAGAGTTGCACTCAATGCCAAAAAACTCAAAATTTGAAGCAACAATGTGGACCCAGAACCACTGGATGAAGGTGCTTTTCTTTTTCTTATTTTCCTGATTTTTACTCATTCATAACAACACTCAGTCTCAACTCTTTCTTTTGTCACCTCAACCTCACCATAACTAAATCAATAAAACTTAAGCCTGAGACAAGAAAAGCCATTGGCTAGCCCATCTACAATGAACAGATTGCCTGCTCTTCCACCAAACCCGCAGTCAGTCACTGGTAAGATGAAGACAAAAAAATATGTAGGTCAAAGGATGAGAAGATCCAGCCTCTTTAAAACCACTGCAGGTCATTTTGACCAGTTCCACTATTGTCAAATTTTATTTGCTGTCAGTTTGTGTTTTTACGACTTCTTAACGAAGTGGATCTATTGCAGTGGTTGTTAAACCTGCATTTGTTGCTTGGGAACTCATGTTGTAATTGTTCAGCTCCAAGCTGACAGCTTCTGTCTGCCTCACCACTGCATAAACTGAATAGACTTTTATTCACCACGTTGTCCCATCTGGTCATATTGCACCACACATTACAATTGCCTGAAAATACCTTCATAAATTCATATTAAACTAGGCTAATGAATGCTAAAATTGGGCTCATAGCTCATGCATTAAAACAAGTTAAATAAAAACTGTTGTCCAAACAAACCCCAGAAATGTAAACACATGGTTAAGATCAAAAGCTTATGCATTGAAATCCAAAAGGTTGCTCTTTATATCTACCCTTCTATTAGTATCTTTTTAGGAGTTTGCCAATAAGACTATGACCCCAACACACACGTTTCTGGTAAGCTATTGCAGCCTACAATTAAGCTGCTTCTCGCGTTTAATAAATGTCTGCTTATCATCTGAACAGTACAGTAAAGAAGGTGTACGTGCGCTTATGTGGCTTTGTGTGCATATTCTGAGAAGAGCCTGGCACTGGCAGCTAGTTTACCTGAAAGCCCTTGAGGACAAAAACAAGAAGCGGGAGAAACACAGAGAGAGGAAATGGCTTTGACCAACATCTAGAAATGGATTTGTTATGCTCCATTACAACAAGTATGTACTGTAATACCCTGCTGCATAAAGAAGCAGAGTCTAAACCTGGAGGGTGACAAGACAATATAATAAGACTGTTAACTGAAGTGACTCCGAGAGAGCTGGTCTTCATCAGAAACATGTGGGCACCAGCTGCCATGGTGGAAAGTAACTGAGTACATTTACTCAAGTACTGTACTTAAGTAAGATTTTAAGGTACTTGTGTAATATGTTCTGCTACTTTATAATTATACACTTCATTTCAGAAGGAAATATTTGTTTAATTTGATTAATTATAGTACTTTTGACAGCACTACAGTAATTTTAACATTTTTAAAGCTTTAGTTACTAGTCACTTTGCAGATTAGGATTATTCTAAATAATGAGGTATTGTTATTGCTAACCAGCAATATATAAATAAGTTAATTAACTAGCTGCAACATTAAACTGAGGAACACAGTAATGCATCAATAATAGGCTTTTACTTTGGATACTTTTAATACATTTTGTTGATAATATTTTGGTTTACTTAAGTAAAATATTTGTAGTATTGGGCAACTTGGAGTATTATACACTGTGGTTTTGCTACTTTTACTAGTAAAAGATCTGAGTACTTCTTCTACCACTGACAGCTGGATATGGATGAAAATTAGCATCATGGGATAGCAGGTCTGAAACATTGTGATTCAGAACTGACTTTTTCTACTTTTACGTCTCTCTCTGAATCAAAAGTTTTTAATTTTGGTCAGCAATTATTCACATTCACTGGAAATATATCTAACCACTACACAGGATCCAGCACCAAAACATCAGGCTCAACCACACAGCAGTAAATCTTCATCCAGTGATGCCAAACCTCAGCGTTCTCGGTCCCTGCCGTATCCAATGGTGGGAACAAGCCTGATGGTGGGAGGTGGACATATTTATCTGGTAAGAAGAGTGTTCATAAAGCAGCTCTGTGTGATAGAAAGCAAAGGAGGAGATCAGGGAGGAGAAGAGATAAAAAAGACTGTTTACTTTTAATCAAGACTGAGTTTGACATCGCTGCAGCAAAGAAAGACAGTAGGAGGATGAGAACACACTGAGTTGATAATAATGTTATACAGCAACATTGACCTTAATTTCATCAGTCATCAACTGCCTATAGGATGAAAATTGCTCTCAGGCCACAGTTACAGTAAGACTTTGTCCCAGTTTTGCTCCTGAACACTTGCCCTTGCTCACGGGTCACTCTGCATTTGGAGTGGACTCCCAAAAACAGAGCTGAGTGGTCATGCTAAAATAACTTGCACACATCATCAGAAGTCAGCAAAGGAGTGGAAAAAAAAACCCAAACTTTTTTTTCTTCTTTCAAAAGCAGACCCAACCCACACATAACAAACTTAACAAAATGTGTGCATGGCGTCCATGGTGTTTAAAG
>NW_023339729.1:28374350-28380462 GCF_004916995.1 Morone saxatilis | reverse complement strand
TAAAGTTGCCCCCATCCTGATGAAAACATCTATGTGTGGTACATTTAAGGGTACAGGTTTTGGGGTTTGAAAATATGGTCACCTCACAATAGTCACTTAATATATTGTTGACTGTTATTGGTATTAAGTAACTTCCAACAAAACTAACAGTCTACAGTCATGCTGGCAGATCTGTAAGGCTTTACTTATGCTTTGATCTATATGCTCAGCATGCTAACAGGCTCACAATGACAATTATTAACATGCAGCTGTTAGACAGGTATGTTTACCTGTGGCTGTTGCTCACGTTCACCATGCGTGCTAACATGCGCTAATTAAGACAAAACACAAAGTAATGCTAAGGCGGATGGAAATCAGGTACTATTTGGTATAAAACAAAGTACTGGACAGATTGAAATTTAGACCTGATGATGGTACAAGAGGAATTCATTCTGAGGAGGACATGTTTAGCTAATTTAATGATAACAGTTGTTGATACATTTTATTAATAATAGCATAAATATCAACCTACTGGATGCAAGCTCAGAGTCTACTAATATCCAGCAGGAACCTGGAGGTGTTTATCCAGAAAAACCCGCTGACCCAGAATCAGATATACTTTCAGCTTCATTATGGCAAAGTGTGGAAATACTGAGGTTTGGTAATCTGATCTGAGATCTGTAGCTGAAGGGGGCAAGTCCAACTTCCGTCAGCTTATATCAGGTTGTATTTGACCTGTGGAGCGTTCAGCATTTTAGCTAGCATGTTGTTAATCTGCTTAACTGAGCTTTAGAGAGATGGAGTTTCTCTCTCTGTTTCACACACACAAACCCACTTTCATCCTTTCTCACACACACTTTCACTGTCACTCATTCACTCTCTCTCTCTCTCTCACACACACACACACAATCTCACTGTGCTCCATCCTGTCTGTTTTCATTTCCTCCCTCTCACCTTTCAGACCCTATTACACAGTCTTATCCCCATCTGTCTCTTCTTTCTCTTTGTTTCCTCCAACAAAAACAACTGGTTTTCAGTGCTTTATATCCACAATATTTTCTCTTTTATATGTTTACGTGTTGAATGTTTAGCTGATGAAACTGCAGCATATTTGACAGATTGGAACCAAAAACCAAGGTTTTTCTTTTTTTTTAAGTCTTTATGCACAGTGTCGTCTTTGTGCAGCTCAAATAAAACCACTCAATTATGAATTTTATGTATTTACACTAACTACCCACTTTGGTTACAGTGTTGGCCAATGTCTACACATGGTTTACACCAGCTCCTCCAAGAGCAATATGCCAGCAAAGTGAGTTGCGCAAAGCAACCTCAAGCCCGCATGAGGTCACCCGACTGTCTGCCTCGTCTGCTTCTTACCCGACAACCAACAAACATTTGTTTTGTCCTCTGTTTGTTGTAAATGCAGTCAGCTGTTGAAACATGTCTTATTAAGTATTTAACGTCTGAAACATAAAGAGCTATTTGAGGCGGCTGTGTGGAACCGCAGCATACTGGTCTTAACAGCAGGTTTGTGGGATGCCAGCAGGAGTTTGGAACAGCCCTCATGGGTACAAGGTTCGGCTCCGTGGCTGCAGGCTTGGACGACGGAAGAAAAAACATCATGTCTTCACCACCAAAAAAACAAACCCTACAGTCTTCTCTTTATTTTGCAGTTTACTAATTGGCTGCTTTTTCCCAAACCAGTAGTTGTTACATATTTTCGCATTGCAAAATGAAACAAAGCGCTAATGGTTCCTGTGTAAACATGTAGCCACAGTTTATGTTGGAGTATTTACTTGCATCTGAATGGTGATGACACCAGTTCCATTTGCAATATCTTGAGACGTCAGAATAAGGTTGATGGTCACGGGATAGCAAAACGCTCTTGCAAAATCTTAAGCTCTGCACTGATGGAACATTTCTGATTTGTTTTGCAGATGTATTGTTTTTAACATGCTCACATGATGATGTTCAGCAGATATGATGTTATTCAATTTCACCAATCTTAGTTTAGCATGTTAGCATGGCAAACCTTTTCTATTAGAACTAAACACAAGGAACAGCTAACTGATGGGAATGTCATTTGTTTTGTAGGTATTTGGTCATAAATCACAGTATTGGACCTTTTAAATGTTGACCAGATGATGGCGCTAGATGAAGAATCAGAAGAGATGTCAACCTCAGGGTGGTGCTAGCGAAACGTCAAGGGATCACCGATGTCAGATTTCTTTTCTGTACAGAATTTATGGCAATATTTGTTCAAATATTTAATCCTGGACCAAAATGGTGAACTGACTGCTAAAAAGTGTTTTGAATAGTTTCTTTCTGTGTCAGATTTGTTATTTAATCTATCACGTGAAGTTACAACAAACCTTTGTGTGTTTTTTCATAATTTCTAGGAATTAGTCACAGTTGTGACAAATTACAGGAACTATTTAAGCAATACTTATACCAATCTATTGTGCACCATTACATGTGATTTTTGCCCAGGGTGAAGGGGGTAAATGGATGTGCATACAAGTGCATGTGTGTTTTTTTGTGAAAAGTGAAGGATATAAGGAGTTCCTAATCACACGCATAAACACTCATGATAATGGCCAAGCAGCTGACGAATGTGTGGTGTTTTGTTATGAGGTCACCTCCTCCTCCATGTCGTCTAGAGTTTGCGAGTCACAGGATGAGGTCATTGCTGAAAACATTTACCTTCCTCTTTACAGAGTTAATTTTCTCAACTTGAGCTTGATATAATAAAAGTTGCTCTATACCAACACTGAAAAAAATAGTGTTAGTTATTCTACGGCATACGTGTCGTGTCTATCTGCATTCTCTCCATTAGCAGCGTTTTATATGTGTGCTACTCTCAGTTACAAATTCACGGGGGTTTTAGCTTTAGTATTATGATCCTCCAGATAATCTCTCTCTCACACACGGAAGCATGTTCGGTTCCGCTTTCAGGTTTAGATAAATTCTTAAGTCCTTCAGTCACTCTGACAAGCATTCTGTAAAAAACCCGTTTCTCTAAAAGTTGTTTTCTAATCACCACGCTCACTTTCTTTTCATATAAATAGTTTATTAGTATCAGTAACATGTCAGGAGGATTTTTTCCTCTCCATTCTTAATGTGGATAACATACCAGAAGTAGAAACAGTGATAGAAAATGAGAGGTTATAAAAATAAGAGGATATATGTGCATGTGTGTGTTCTGCTGAGGAAGAGTAAATCTTGGAGTACAAAAACCTAATCCCAGTCTCTGTTTCTAGAAAGGATTCCACCCAGTTCATAATCCGAGATGCTGAACGGTTTAAGGTCTGGAGAGGGAACAAGATGCAGAGGATAAGTCCTTCGATCCCTCTGCCAGTGTTCTGCACTTTCATCACCTAATCGCTTCTTTTCTCCATCGAGGAATCACGGCGAGGACACCATCAGACCGTTGGTTCGTTTCGTGTCTGGCAGTTTGTTGGTCGCAGTTTTTGTACGTATCTTTCAGAGTACAGCTGAGGTCCATATGAGTCAGTTATCATCCATTAAATGTTCCAAAGGTCACTGGTCAACATAAACTCCGTCAAACCTTTCAGTCACTTGATGGCAGGAGATGGTGGAGGTGGAGAAGTCAGAGGCTGAAGGTGCTCATCCTTGTCCTCCTCTTCCTCTCCTCCATCTGTCCATCTCTCTTCACCTGATGCCTTTTGGGAGAAGAGTAAAGATGAGGAAACTCACCCTTTAACATATATTCTTCTAACCCTTCCCCAGAAAAAAAACATATTCAGCACATATTCACTGAACTGTAACTGTTATTTCATAGTTATGAAACCAGGGGGAAATTAAGGCTGATATAAAACAGATATTAATGTCTTATTGTCCTTTCTTTCTTCTTTCAGCAAGTTGGTCTGTTTATATTTGCTCATGTGCTGTATGTATTGCATACCATTCACAATTTCATGCAATTGCTATGGATGAAAATCAAAAACATAGTGTTGGGGTGATAATTATTGTACATCGACACCGGCTCAGTCAGCGTTTTGTATTTGATTACTGATTTTCTTTTCTTTGTGCATATGAGATAATAGTAAAGTGATCTATTTATTACAGTGTTCTTTAAAGGCAGAACAACACACATGGATTTAATCTCTCTCTGTATTACCATGTGCTGCTGTAGCCTGAGGGAATTTAATTCAGGCTTGTGTCGTGTTGAAAGTGATAAGCTAATGTTAATAGGCCCAACACAGTTACACTGCTATATTTATTTTTATGTAAAAGTTATTCAGACTTGAGATGCACATAAAAATGTCTGTTTTCATACTCGTATGTACCTAACGAGGTGCATGTTTGAAAGGGCCAAAATTCATAATTTTACATTCAGATGATGACAATGTGACTTGCAAGAGGTCAGCAGGAAGGTGTGTCAGCAGGAAGTCACATGACTGCTGCAAGGATTGACCCTGTGACCTTTTGATTACAGGCTGGTTTAACTGCAAACCCTCCAGTGTAATATAAACTGGCCCACTGACATTAATCAAGTATTTTACAGTAGATTTTAATGTAAAAAAGTGTTATCATTACTATTAATGGATTTTACAGTTTTGTGCATTTAGTTTACAGTGACTCCCAGTGAGTAGACAGGTTTGTATTTAATGTCACAAATGCAAAGCTGCAGGTTGATGGACAAATTGCTGACCTGGGGGTCAAACTTGTGATTTTCTGGTACTGATCATGCCCCCTCCCCACACACACAATATATAATTTATGAATCCATCTCCGTTCAGCTTGGTTTTAATACACGTTGGAACTGGAAAAAAGCATTTTTTATCAGTTTTGCTACAGTTGGCTCTGGTTCAGGAAGGAGATTTGGATAATAAGGAGTAGGGTTTGTGAGGGTGTGTGTGTGTGAGAGTATGTATGTGAGGGGGGGTTGCCCTGAGGGAGGACTAATTCAAGCAGAGAGGAAAAACACAGTAAATACCTCAGATCTCTTATCAGCTCTGTTGGTGTCAGTAGACACATTCAGACAGGAGCAGCCTTCACATGAGAAATGAGCCAATACATAAGTACACACACACACACACACACACACCACACACACACACACACACACACAGCTGTATACTACCATTGTCTGTGTCTGAGTTTGGGCTGACTGGTGGCGTTTGTTGGTGCACATGCACTCCAGGTGATCCTCCAAGCCTCACCTGTACCTCCCCAGCTTCGTCCGCCTCCGCACGTACTCTACCTTTGCCACCTGGAGAGAGGAGAGGGAGAGAATTACATGAGGACACAAAAAAGGCATTACCAAGAAAACGCTTCATTAAAATGGTCAAAATTCTCACCTACATGGCTATTGTCCAATCATAGCTTAGCAACTGTAACTAGTACAGCAGGACTGTCAAGCTTTAGTCAACATTATGACTCTATCCTACTATTTTTGGGATTGGGAAAGTTTACGCACCAGCAACCCAAAAACAATATAACCCAATATCGTGTTAAGTTTGTCACTGTATAGTTAGTCCTCAACTTAAAGTTCCAAGTCTGTTGACATTTAGGAGGATCTATGGCAAAAACTTAATATAAAATGTTTTTTTATCAGTGTATAATCACTAAAAATAAAGAATCGTTATGTTTACTTGAGAACGAGCTGTCTCACACTGGCAGGTGTGGCTGCTCATAAGCCACTGGCGGTGAAATAAAAAGCAAGACATTGGTTCGGTGACGCCATTCAATTGCAATAATAATAACTTGAATCGATAATACCCACTACCACAGGTTCAGCAGAAAAAAAGTGGTTTGGGGTTAGTTACACTTAAGGTGAATCACCAGCTCTCTAAAGCAGTTGAACAAAAATGAAGATATTAACCTTCATGAGCGGTAGGATTAATTGCAGGATTCTTGTATTACACTGCATTTAGTTTTAGCTAGGTGTATGTAAAAAACTGGCAAATGAGTGTACACTCTGAATGTGTATGTAAGCTTTTGATTCCTAAAACCCATTTCAAAATAATTTAAGAATAAAAAGCATTGCACAAATAACTGATTTAGGTTTTCAACAAAGCTTGGCGGCACAACACAATATTCTTGATTGCAGATACAGCAAGAAAATTACTAAGAGAGGCTCCTAATGCAGATCATTGTCCAATATGTA
>NW_023339729.1:28370697-28374250 GCF_004916995.1 Morone saxatilis | reverse complement strand
GTATTGGCTGTGTTGTTTCTTTTTTTGTGGGATGTCCAATTTATATGTAGAAATGCACATTTGCAAAGGTGAGTTGGTATGTTGTCGTAAAAGTGGCTCTCCCTTTGATTTTGCTCTGCCAATGCGGCTCTTGTGAAAAAAATAGTGAGGATCACTGCACTACAGTGTATTATACAACCAGTGCTCAATACAAAAAATTCAAGTAACAATTAATGAGTCCTTATCTTAGATCTTAGATTGGCAGCAAACCAAAATACTTAGTTTGAGACATACAACTTTTGGCCAATGAAAATAAACCCAGGTGACGCCTTTTGCATCGAATAGACACGCTCAGTGATTCTCTGACGACTCCAGTTACCTCCCATAGTTCAGTCAGTGTGGTGCCGTTAGCTCCAGGGAACGGCTAGCCTGCGGGCTGGGCGGTTTGAGGGTTTGTCCTGGAATTTATTACAGGATGGAGTTGGAGAATAATCCAATTCTATAGAACAGATGAACTATGAGATATGGAAGTTTTAGCTTGTTGCCAGGGACTGACAAGCTAATTCACCATCACTTTCAGGATGTGCTGGGCCTCTTCCACTGGTAGGTAATTTAGGTGCACCTAGTTTGGTTCAAATACTGGCTTTGCAAACACAATAAATAATGCTGCTCTAGCGCAGGAAAGTCGCCACAGATATCAGATTTAAAAACTTCATGATAGGTGGTTTAATCAGCACTGTGTGAACGCTGTTGGCAAGGGCTTGAATGGAATGGGTGTTCATTTCTATGTAAGGCTGCACAGTTAATTGAAAGAACATCAAAATCGCAATATGGCCAAGTGCAATATCCAAAGCTGCAATTTTTTAATAAATGTAGAATGCGTGACAAACAGCATTATAATGAAGTATTGAAGTTCTGAAGAGATGTCCTGGCCTACAAATCCTGTTCTTCAGACTTAAGAGAACATGTTTGTTTGGTACAGACCACAGAAAAAAAGTCAAAATTAAATTTGTGATGCAAAAAGGATAATCACACACATTGCAATCACGATATCTGTCAAAATTATGGCGTTTTTACCATATCATGCAGCCCTATTTATTTATTTGTTTTTAAGTAAATATTCCACACTTAAATTAGTGAGCTTTAGAGGAGGTAGTAGGCAGAGTTTATTCCCTTTGGACAGAGCCAAATTAGCACAAAGACAGAAAAGAGCTAGCCTAAGCTAACTGACTGCAGCTTCATATTGTAGTGTACTGTATACTGTAACAGACACATATGAGAACTGTATTGATCTGCTCATCTGACTGTCAGAAAGAAGAAGAAGAAAACCAAAATATTGAGTTATTGCTTCTACCAAGTGCCTAAAGTTACAAATGTCACGCTGTAGTTGCCAGGAGGGATAATGAAACACGTTGACAGTAAAAGGTTTACACGCACGTTTAATGTAAATGTTTCCTCTTTATGATGATAAAAACTATTTGGACGGACACACCAAAGCATATTTCCAGTACATTTTTCAGTTCTAGTACATTTTCAGCAGACAGGGCTGCAAAGATTGCCACAGGTGATAGTTGACAAAGATTATCTGGTCGAACAAGAGATTTCCATCACAGCAACAACACCCTCATCGCTGCCAACACCACACCAGTTCACCTGTTTATCACTTGCTCCAGCTTACCCTCATTCTTGACCAACACCAAGAGATACTCGAACCAAAAACTGTCTCAAGCCTCGGACTCGGACCTCAAGTGTGAGAGCTTCACTCTCACACTTGAGGTCACAGCCTGATATGACAGCAGTGAGGTGGAGATGCTAATGCCGATGTTATCTTTCTCTCTCTCTCTATCTCTCTGTGTCTCACACATGGACACGCCACTTAAACCTCAGCCCTGCCATTTCCCCTCTGGCTGTGTGTGAGTGCATCTTGCACCCATGACCGTTTACCCTCTGAACGCTGGATCTCAGCACATGTGAGTGACTTTATTTTTGATTTCCTCTGTAAGCAGACAAAGGACAAGCCCTTTCATCTCAGATTGGGTATCAGCAGTCCAAAGCACAGAGAATCAAACTCTGCCCCTCTTTTTCTTCCTCAACTTTTTCCCTCTCCACCTCTGGCAACACACACAAATACCTTTTCTTATTTCTCCTATTTACCATTATTATTCTAAATTATTATCTTTACATGTAGGCTTTTTTTGTCTAATTACCATACAACGCATGTGAGAGATAAGCAAATGCAAATGGAATTACCATAATAATTATGTAATCATATCAGTCAATCAGTGAAATTAATAATCAACATCCTGTACACACATGCTCTGATATACACAATGCATATCAATAACAAGTTAATAATGCTGTTCCCATGATTAAGAATCTTAAGATCCATTTCCTGAGTGCAGAACACACACACACACACACACACACACACACACTCACACACCTTGGGTCAACTGCCAGTTGGCAAGTTGTGTGAACCAATTGGGGTTTACTGAGTCTTGTTTCCAACTCTGGCAGAGATCAAAAGGAGGCTATTATGTTCTTGAACTAACTCACTGCGAGACACTCAATCACACACACACACACACACAAACACAATGGTCAAGCTGGAGAGTAATTGTTTTTGGCAGGTGTAGAGTGTATACCTCCAGTAAATGGTTAAGTGGTTGTGTGTTTACATGCTCTGTGCCATCATTAGTTTTGTGTGTGTGTGTCGGGGCACTAAAAGACAAGTAACAGAAGCCTCTTACAAAGTGTTTATACCGAATGTGCCAACATGATGGAATGGTAAGAATGAAAGTTTAGAAAGTAGTGTTTCTGTCTCTTGTACTGCCTTTTTGTTTGTTTCTGTTTATTACTTTCATACTGGAAGTGGGCAGCACTTTTACCTAAGTTATTCATATCTGAAGTTGTTGGTCTCAAGTGACAAAAAAAGCTACTGAAGAAAACTGGACCTTTGAGTGGATTATGGGTTTATTTTGACCAAAGAGTTGGTGATTCTTGGAACAGTGGAAAGACTAACAAAAATGGTTTTTATTTTGTTTCTGTCCAGTTTAAATAAAGTATGTTTTATGAAGATCTGCCATGTAAAATTACAGTTTTTATCAATGGAGTCTGGTGGGCTGGAGTTTGGTGGTCGGAGATGCTGGTGCTGTATTCTAGTGGCAGTGAATTTTGTATAGGACACTTAAAAAGTTGTTAGGCCACAAATGCCCATGTATTAGCATGCATTTTCAGACATATATACAGTAGAAACATGCTTTGTTTTGTACCTTGACCATGCGATGGTGCTTGCGTGATGCCTGGCATCTCATGTTGCTGGTGTTGCAGCAGCCAGTGCAGCGTTTCACCTCGACGCAGGGCGGCCAAATGATGAAGTTGGCTGAGGTGGGATCCACTTGGCTCCGGGGGATCTCATAGATCGCTGTCCGCACCTTGCACACCGCCGGCAAGGCCTCTTCCACCACTACAGGGGAACAAAAAGGTCAAAGTTTACAGAAACTCATTGATATAACTGACATCTAAAAATGTACAGATCTGTTCCAAAATGTATTGGATTATTCCTTGGTCAATG
>NW_023339729.1:28368141-28370685 GCF_004916995.1 Morone saxatilis | reverse complement strand
GTACATCACTCACAGGGAGCATTTTTATGCAGATCAAATACTTTTATTTTGATACTTTACATAGGTAAGATATTGAATGCTGGACATTTATAATGGAGTATTTTACACTGTTATATTGGTCCTTTTGCTGAAGTAAAACCATTCAACCACTGAAAATATACTGTATGATGTCTTCATGATGATGGGTGTTAAAGGGTTAATATTTTATTACACAGGATAATATGCCAGAGTAGCTATACGTAGAGCATATTTGCACATTTAGCCAATGTATTTTCATTTCTGAGACCTTGATGGTGTGTATCTGTGTGTGTGTCTTACCAGTGCTCCTCCTGTGTCTAGTTTGTGTGTGTGCTCTCTTCAGGTCGGGGAAGCTGTGAGAGAAGTCCTTGTGGTAGCTGTGTTTGGTCTCCTCGATCACCTCGTTATCTGGATAGAGACAAAACAAGACACGCACATTCAGACGTCTCACACTCTCACTGTTAACAACACCATTCATAAATATTCCCAGATCCCTGTCAAACACACACACACACACACACACACTAAGATGTTTATTTGAAGGATAAAACACAAGTAATAGGTTCATCTTCTGGGAAGCATGGATGTTCTTAGGCTAATTTCTCATTAGACTGGATTGTTCTTATGCACAAGATTAAATTTAGGTCTAAAAAAGGTCAAAACATTAAAAAACCACTGGGGAGCACGAATATCTACGCAAAATATCTTGATGACTGACCGACTGACCAATAACAACCATAAAAAGGAGGATGTTTACATGCTGCAGCAAGTTGTTTATTACAGATATCTTTATCAAGTCTGTCGTGATCAGAGAACTTGCTTAACCAGGTTATTATAATCAAGTTATGATGTTTATAACTGTCAACAGGTTACTGAGTTCTCTGCATGTAAACGTAGCCAGTTAGAAACACGGCGTGTCAGTGCGTATATCAGATACATTTTAAATCGAATTCATCAGGAGTTCATTCATAGGTCGTCAGAACGCTACAGCTGAGAAAATGCTGCATGTTGTCTTTGACTACGGGCCGGGGTATGCTTGAAATTCAATGTGGCCTTCGAGTGTCAAGGAGGAGTGAAAAGCCGAGAGGCGAGATGCGATAATTGTTTAAATATGGGGATAATGGCGCATACTTTTGAAACCGTCTCTCCTGTAAGACAGTTTGAATGTTTCACTTGTTTTGGACGCATGAAAAGTGGCGGAGGGTTGGGTCAAGACTGAGACAAGAGTTCAAACCCTCCCGGCTTTCTAACCTCTGCACGGCTGGCCAATCACAGCATGAGGTGGATGTGAATTTCAGGTAGTCTGTTACATAAAGTTACAGAAATTGTTTGAATTTTGTCTTTGGAAAGGTGTCATCCATCAAGCACTTCCGATGAAGTATACTGGTGCCTTCATACTTGATTCTGTACCAAATAAATCTGTCCTCCTATAGAGAAATGCTGATTCACAGCTTCATGTTTAATTGAGACATTTTATTTAATCAGTACTCAAAATATTATTGGTATAAGTCATGGACTGTGACACTGTCACAGGGAGTGAAACTCAATGGGAGAACAACTGCTGTTGCTGTTATGTTTTTCATTTTTCATTCTGAATACATTGGTCTGTTCAACCTAAAGAAAACAGGTTTGTGGTAGCAGTGTCAAAGAAGTTTATTTTGTTGCCAAGTGAAGCACAAAACACACACAGACTTGAGCCAAAAACATAATAAAACACATAAGACAAATAATAAGAATATATAAACCATATGTTACAAACCTCCAGGCTGATACCATGACTCATTGGAGCATTTAACACTTTGATTGATTGTTTCAAAATGTAGCCAAACCAGAAATGTTTATCTCTAATCCTAAAACTCACACATGTTATTTAAACTCAACCCTCAAACCCCTCAACCTCAAGGCTGTTTTCACACAATCAGTTAACAGGTTGTAAAAATGTTTCAGACTCTTCCTTAGCGTCATGTGTGCTGAGTATATGAGTCTTATAACATGTAACACTGTGGGAACTCAGCTGCCACATGGGGACAAAAATCAACAATTTATTTTAGGGTTTCAAACTTATAAGAGAATGAAAGTAAGTAGTGAATACATTTATTTATAGCATCATAAAAAAACACAACGTATACAATAAATAGTTCTTCTAGTCTGTTTTATGACTGATGGCTTCTGTTTAACGGAAGCAAATAAATACATCTTAAACTATGACAGGTGGGAAAATCCAAGCTGATGGTTATGTTTAGTTTAGTGATGATTTAACACATGAGGAGTAAGTACCTCCACAGGCAGCTTCTTATACTGAGCTCTGCCTTTGTGTCTTTGTGTGTGTTTATCACGAGATGCTGTAAAAGTCAATCAAGTGTTTCTAAAGTGTTCACAGATCCATCAAACCACTTCAGCACTTAGCATTGCCAAACCACAGGATATCCACAGACTCGTTCATAGCCAATAAATTAGGAGCTGAGTTTGTGTGTGTAGTGTGAACTTCAATGTGTGTGTGTGTGTGTGTGTGTGCAAGAGAGGGAG
>NW_023339729.1:28367854-28368016 GCF_004916995.1 Morone saxatilis | reverse complement strand
TGTGTGTTTGTGTGTGCGTGTGCGCTTTTGTGTGTGTGCATGTGGACCCGTCGCCCTGCCATCTGTGTGTGCAAGCAGTCACGCACACACGTTTGCCTATACACACAATGTGCTTCTAAAACACAACAAAGTCCACCTTCAACATTTCTCTCTCTCTCTCTC
>NW_023339729.1:28351808-28367801 GCF_004916995.1 Morone saxatilis | reverse complement strand
TCTCTCTCTCTGTGTGTGTGTTTGTGTCTCTCGCTCTCTCTCTCTCTCGCCCTGACATGCAGGAATTTGAGCATGAATTATACATAGCAACACAGCAGCCTTCAAGCGGGCCCTGCTCTCAAACCAATAATGGGCAGCATGACAACAGCATAATGAAGTGAGCCACTTGACCCCCACCGAGCCGGGGAGCCGTCACACTCGGCATTTGCATCTCAATGATGCCAGGATTAATGGTGGCACTGCTCGGAGCGGCAGACATTAAAAAATGAATCAACTATTTTTCACAGGCAACGAGAAGTTCAGAGAAGAATAAAGTTTGTGTGGCAGGAATTTAGAGTCTGACTCGGGGCGTAAATGCAATAAAGCCTGTTTTATGCCACAGTTATTTCCTCCTGTCTCACTTCACTGATTCACTCAGTTCTGATTTATTACCTGGATAGTGCAATCTGGCATATATTTGCATTACTTAAATTTCAGTTGCATATTAACTTTAACTGCTTTTCATGCTCAGAAAAATGCCACAAAAAGGATGACAGAAAGATCACCAATATGTTTTTAATATGAAAACTTTCTCAAACTTTAAAGTCGAGATGAAATGAAAATGACAAAACATATTTTACACCTAAAAAGTATGCCAAACTAAATTTCTTTGAATTCTTCAGTTCTGCCAGCTCCCTCCCTCTCAGCAAATTTAAAAAAATGCATCATAGACCTGCAAAGAACAGTGACTTTAGGGGGCGTGGCCTTGAGACTGACCAGAGTGACTGGCAGACTGACCACAGCAGCGTAGCAGAAACAGCGAGCTGCTATTAAGAGCTAATGAGCAGCGTGTCCGCGCGGGAAACACAGAGAATCGGCTGGAGATTTTATAGTCACTCGAAGCTAGCGGCTGTGTTGTAGCTGAGCTAGCGGCTCAGAGAGGCTAACTCTCCGGTATGTGTGTGTGTCTGTGGGGGGGACTGTCAGTGCGAGGAATCAAGGTAGGTAGGAGGCAAAGGTTGCACAACCTTTTGGTTCCTCTGATTGAAGAAAAACTCAACTGTTCGGAGACACCAGTGGGACGTTAAGTTACAGAGCACAACCAAGATCATCATCATAAACTTGAGACTTGAGAGAAACAGTTGATGGTCCAAACCATGCATTTGAAGTCGAGATACCCCAACTTTTAGTCCTTGGTGTGGAAAAACACCAAAAACACAATACAATTCCCATAATGCAACTATCTCTTCATCAGACCCCTTTTGCCTAGTTAATGCTCACTTCTTCAAAACACCATACCCACTGCAGTTTCTAACGCATGCTCCCCATTACAAATGTACTCTCCAAGACACACAGAGATAACCCTGCTGACATCACTGTGACATCATTGCTTTTTTCAGACTTCACAAAGCTCCTCCAGAGCCACAGCGGACCATGTACAACTGTTCTCACGGGTTGAGTTGTCCTTAACATGACCAGCAAACTGATTTGGATGTGTGAAAATGGGTGGAATGCCCTTTTAAACAAACATTTTCTTTACAAACGTACACCTCATTCCCAGTTTACCACTGGCAGTGGCTGATAAGCACAGAGTTGACTCTGTCTCAGAGTTCACGGAGGGTGTAAAGAGCAAGACAGGCCTGGTCTCCTAGCAACATCCGGTGAGGGATTCCAGTAATGAGACAAGAGGACAGCATCCTCTTACTGTGCACTGAACCAGATGCAACTAATACCTCAATTCAATGTCTTTCAGGGCACAGACGGGGAGGGACGCAGGAGCCCTGACTAGCACATGGAAGCTTATGGTGGGCCGATGTTTGTCAGCAGTGCTGAGTTAGGACCCAGTAAGGATCTTTCAAAGCTACAGGGACATATTTCTTTGTTCTTTTCTGTTTCTGTCAATGAAATGCTAAAATAAAATGGAACCACTGATATCAGAAGTTAACATACATTTCATCCTCATAATAACCCCTTACCCTGAAAAACAGCTGAGCAGGTATTTGCGCATTATGGTGCTCATATGACAAACGTTATATGAGCTGAATTTTTCGCTGAATAACCTCATTCGGCGGTAAGGCTCACTAATCCAGCATGTGGGAGTGACAGAGTTGTATTATAAAGAAGGGCTTTACCTACGGAGTCTATCTCTAGCAGCCGCTGGAGGTCGCTGATGCTGCGGATCTCGCTGCGGGAGAGGCGCTCCAGCAGCTCCCGGGGGAGAGGGGACTCCTGTGGGAGGAAAGTCAGTCGATGAGCCGCTTTATTGGGTATGGAGATACAAAGCTGCGCCTGTTGGTGCGTAAAGAGCGCAAAATCATGCAATAATCACTAATTTTCAAACTTAGTACCTCAGTGTGGGCAAACTTGCAAACATATATAGTTTTAATGGACAATACTCGTGCCTATCTGCGCCACAATAGTTATTTGTGCGTAATTACGCAGAGCGAATTCACCTGTTGCATGTGCCGCGGTTATTTTATATTTCTGTATGAGTATATTTCCGTGCGCCTTACCTCAGCAGCGGTGCGTAACAGGCAGAGGCAACCGGCGAGGAGGTGGTACAGCGCAGCTCTCATCTCCTCTCAGATCCGCTGCATAGGCACCAGGATGAGGCGAAGGTCCACTGCAGGAGCCGGGTTCTCGCTCCCTGTTCTCGGGAGCCCAGAAACATCCCTCGGGAGAACTGGCCACCCCCACGACCTCAATGAAAGAGCGAGCCAGAGACCCTAAAACTTGAGGTGATGTTTAAACTCCGGAATGAACAGCGATTAAATGATAGAGCCGAGATTGTTCTGCTCCTGCATTCGGCGTATGCCACTGTAGTTAAGAGAGGAGCTGATTTCCAAAATAATGTTAAAACGAACGCAAAGCACAAGTGTAAGTCCGAGTTGCAGGAGGACGCTCACAGTTGCACAGCCTTTTGTCCAGTAGATTGAAGCATCAAACAATCAAACCTAACTGAGGTCAAGTTGATGTTCAGCAGCTCATCAAAAGAACAGGTGTCCAAAGGAAAAAAAACCTCTCTTTTACATTCACACATCCGGCCATATCCATCACTTTGTCCTCAGTGTAATCCCTTCAAAATCACACATTTGTGCGTCTTGCAGCGGTGGAGCAGCTTGGCACGTTATATAGGCAAATCATTTCAATTGGTTAAATCTTTTTAAATTGAAACTTCCAGAAATAACCAGTTCTGTCCTGAAGCCGCGGAGGAAAGGGCAAACGGCATCAACGAAACCAGAAAAGAAACTCTCCACTCTGCAGCTCAGAGGAGTTTGATGTCAGTTCACGTCAGTCGTGTGAACTCCGGGGTGAATGAAGTCGAGATGCTTTCAGTCACAGGATATAGCCGTGCGCGTCCCCGTGGCACTTAACTGCGAGCGCGCCCTACATAATAGCCTGTAGGCACATTGTAGGAGACTCGTTTGTTTCTGAATACCACAACTAACTGCTCAATTTTATCACATATTACAACTTCACACAACTTTTCACTCAACTTTTTCCGAGCAAAATACTGGAAGGAAGTGGGGAAATGTTTTATGATCCTCAGATACATTTACATATGTCAGTTTGTACTTCACCTTTGATTTTCATGATAAATAAAACAATTTTTAGGATAGGGTTTTGGAGTTTATTATACTGATGATGATGAGGATGATGAGGATGAGGATAAACTGTAATCTTGTACACCACTAAGGACTGAGTCAATGTCTGATAATTAACTGTCTGTATAGAGGCTAATAAAGAACCTATACTAATTTGTTAATTATTTGCTCTGATAGTCAGCAGACCCACTTCTCCCCGAAATTATCCTCCTTAACAACTAACTCTATAAGTGTGTGTGTGTGCGTGTCTTTGTGGGAGAGGGGGGCAGGTTACTGTGTCAGTGTTTAATTGCTGTGTAATAAAGCTCATTAATGAGTGTCCAGACCAGAGACTGGCTGCCCTGAGAGAAAATAAACGAGTTTAGGTTTGTCCAAACAAGAGCCTTATTTGACCCTTAGCTGACATTGATCTCTTGTGGTTGTCGTGCAGCAAAAGTGTAAGTAGCGTGACAATTTGTACAACCCCAAAACCTCACCACACCACTGTTCACACACAGTACTGTCTG
The DNA here is from genome assembly GCF_004916995.1 of Morone saxatilis. NCBI lineage: Eukaryota > Metazoa > Chordata > Actinopteri > Moronidae > Morone > Morone saxatilis. The sequence goes on along the minus strand of NW_023339729.1, from coordinate 28,363,711 downwards.
TTCTTTTAACCACAAAGACAGAAATGACAAACAACCTGAAATCGACTAAAAGTGCACTGATAGATGATCGATCTCAAGGAAAGTTTCAAGAACACTGAAAGTTCATTCTCAAACATCCATTTCTACACCACCAGTGTTTAAGGGGGGTGGAAGTCAGTACACATCAGGGGAAAGGCAGGACAGACCTTAGATAGATCACCAGTCAGTGAGAGTTCATCTACTTACTGAAATGAAGGGAAATCAATGGCCACCTTGAATCTCAATCTAAAATAGGAAATAGGATAGTTATAGTTCGCAGTAGTGTTAAATATTTGTAATCTTTAATTAATGAGCATAAACATGTAACAGCACTAAATAGGACTATGAACTGAGTCTGACTAACTGACTAAGCGAGAGTCTGTGACATTCAAAACAGTTGACATTTATCCGTTTCTTTGAGTTAGTGAAGGACATTGTTGACGGAATGTAAAAGACTTTCCAAAGCTAAAGCTTCATAAAGCAGCACTGGAATCTGGAAATCCAGCCTCAAGCATTCAAACATGCACGTACACATTCACTCTAACTTTCTCATGTACTCACACATGCTCACCAATTTACCCAATATCCTTCATCAGTCACACAACACACACACACAGTCATTAAAAAATAAATGTAAAAGACCAAGAGAGGAGAAAAAAATAGTGAAAGAAAGATGAAAAACTGAAAGAGAGAAGAGATAAAAAGCTTGTTGATACTAAGATGAAGCCTATTTGGATGAAAGAAAACAGTGGAGTGACTGTGAGTATGTGTGTGTGTTGGACCAAACACTCCACCAATTAAAGCCCATTTAGCCTGACAGAGGCTAATACCATCACAACAGAAATCCACCTCTGTCTCTCTCCCTCCATCTCCCCCTGAATGGCTTCAGTGCACCTGACACACACACACACACACACAGACAAAGCACCGGAATGATGGAGGGGAAATGGGTCAGAACCGATTCGGATCTTGAATGGCGACACACTCGTGCCTTGATGCTGTCACTTCCTCCTGGCAGCAGCTCTCATGCGTCCCACTTGTTCTGTTCCGTCTTCTTCTTTCTTCCTTTTTTTCCTCTTCCATTGTAGCTGTCTGTCTTTCTCTGAGTCAGTCAAGCTCCCTGCTGTCAAACTTTCAACTGTGACTGTTACTGTTGTAGAGACTACACTAGCTAGCTGGCGCTGTCTGAAACCCTGTCCTTTTTGAGAGCTTCACTGGGGGGTGCCAATGAATGGGATGTGGCTTTAAAAGTTTTCTTTATGTTAAATATGTTTTGTGTATATGTGTTCTTTTCATTTATCAGATATAGTCATCTTTAGATTAGATTTTTGCTATTATAACACTGCAAACTTAAATATTGCAATAATTTCATGGTTCTGTAAAGTAATGTTTCTGCAATTATTATTATTGTGATCTAAAAACCCCTGGAGCGAGAGAAAGAAAACAAGCAATAACTACAAATGTGTTGAATTATGTATACTTACATGCCCATATATGCACAAATATTTATATGTACAAGCCTACATTAATACGTTCATAGTGGTATGCCAAAAAACACTTAACAAGTACAAAAACTGCAGGCAACATTTGAACACACACAATGTCTCTCTGCTGCTTTTATCATTCTGCTAAGCTCTTCCCACCAAACCCACAAGTTGAACCCGAGCACCCATAGGCAACTGCCCAGGAAAAGCTCATTCCTCATAGTGCTCGCTCTCCACGAGTGTCGCCAAGACCCTGGTCCCCTCCCCTCTCGCCACGACACCCTGTCTGACCCAGTCTAACAGCGGGGTGAGAGGCTAGTATGCCTCTTGATATGAGTGCCATGGCATCAAGCACAATGAGTCCGCAACCTCGGTATGGAGCCGGGGTGTGATCACACACGTGTTTTGTAGTATATGCTGTTGTTGGCCAAGGAGTGATGGTTGATTTTGTTTGCAAAGCTCCTCGTGAAGCCGCGTGGCGGGAAGATATTGAGCCCGACTAAGAGAGAGCATGCGCAGGACAGAGGGGCTGCCAGTGTGTGCACTGCGTTAGAGACTCTTCCTGGCTCTGATTGGTTGTTTTTATTCAGCCACAGTGGATTCTTGCAAATGCCAAAAGCACTAGGAGCAACCAGAGGAACATGATTTCTTTTTTTTAAAGATTATCTGTCTCAGGTACTACTCTCAGGATATAGTGAAAGTTTCTGCAAATATGGCAAAAAAAAGTTACCTTTTTTCAAAGTTACCTACTGCAGCTTTAAGAGAAATGTAAAGCTATATAAACATTCTGCAGAGAAACGTCTTTCAAACGTTTCTAAACACTCCATGCCATCAAGCTAGATATAGTGCTGTCCTTAAGTTCCTCCTCGTGTTAAAAAGTGTTCTTCCAAAAGGGCAGCACATTGAATTAACTTTTTTTACACAGTCTCTTTCTTTTTTTTCTCCCCACATAACTTTCCAAGTGGAGTAGATATTTTATAGAGTTTATTTATAACAAGCCAGGGAAAAGCTTTTATCACTTTATTTCTTGTATAACTTTTCCAGTTCTTTTCCTAGAAGCAGACTGATGTAAATGCATTATGCACTATACTGAGTGACCTTGCTCAGGAGCACTTCAGCAGTGTTTGGTACACTCAATACAAACAGCCCTCCCACCCAAACTGCTGTCCCGTGGGAAAGGAGAATATGAAAATATTAGAGTCAGATTTGGGGAGGAGGGTGTTGGAGATATGAGCACCAACAAAAAAAGAGTGAGTGTTTAAGAGGCAGAGAGGCTGTAAAAGTTAATCCAGCAGGGGGATAAAACTTTTACAAGCAGGGTGGGGGTTAAGGGCTATCCCCAAATTTATTCACAAAACCAAGCACATGTTGGAAAAAAACATTTATACACATTTTTCCTCTCTTTGTCTCTGCAATCCATCCAACATTAATTATTAAAACCTTTTCCAAAAAAAGTCAGAATGGATTTCACCGTTAAACCAAGAGCTAAGTCCACTATTGGACACCGGCCAAAACCTATTGTGCTACGCATGAATGTTTGGTCAACAGCCAACTGGAGACTTATCCTGGATTACCATCTCAAATATGCCGGCATTTACCTACATGTAATGTTACCACCCCACCACCCCCACCCACAGTCCCACCCGTCTGTTCATCACAGGCCACAAGGCTCTGAGAGAATGCTTTATTTAGGTCTGTTTGGGAAAAAGTGAAAACACAGGGCCCTTGTACTGTGTGAACTCGTAGTCATGAAGATAGAAAGCCAGCTTAACTGGAAGGGGCATACAGTAAGTGCTGGACCTCCCACCAATCTGAATCAGATTTACTCTAAAGACTAAACTATAAGCACTCAGACAGCACATACCTGCACAAGTGGTGCACAAATTTCAAATTGTGTTAGTTAAATAAAATATATTTATATTTAAAAGGTATTAAATATCCAGAAATGTTTAATATTGCATCTGGACCTTCAGTGAAACACACATGGTGATATAAAATCATGGGATACAGTCTTGTTTGTGCAGTATAATAAAAAAATCTAAACTGTGTTTCAGAATGGAACAGTATATGTGAGTGGGTTTAGTAGGTTTAGTGATTGAAATCAAATTTGATTAAATTTCTAAAATGTGTACATGGCTTAGTGAATACAGTGAGGATATGGAGACTGTTGGTCTTACAGGAGAGGATGAAGGCTGAGGATAAGGGTTAAATTAATAAATTAGATCTCAGATCACATTTTTTGGAAATGGAAACCAAGTTTTTGCCAACTGAAATCCAAGCGCACACCTCCTACTGTGCTTACGCTGCTAGCTATACCTGCTAATGGTCAAGTGCAGTTTTATATGATGGGTGGGGTTGGTTAGTCATCAAAATTATTTTTTACAGGAAGATCAAAAAAAGGGATTTTGTCATAAAAATATAGATTTTCTCTTTTTTTGACACATATACAGCACACATTTGACACAGGGACACAGGATTAGAACTTGGAAAATGTATTTGTCATTTTACTGTTGAGAAATAATTCCCAAATCTCCTCTTGGATCAGGATCCAAGCGCAGCATTTCACAAAATATCCTAAAATATCCAGGGTCAAACACAATCTCCGTAGTGGAGGTAATCAAGGCTTCCAACCACCCACATAGGTAAAACAATTGCTGCTTTCATACACATTTTCACACATTATTTACTTCTATCCACACCCCAGCACGTGATATCAAAGTAGGAGGTTTTTATAAACTTTAAAGGAAAATAGTTGCTGCAACATGACTGAGTGATGCATTCACAGCGGATACAAGGGGAACATCGCAGTTAGTGTGGATAATGCAAATATAAGCTGTGAGGTGTGTTATTCTATTCTATATTCTAAAAGACATCTGCAAAATTTTGGAGGGACTGATACCCTGGTAGTGTATCCTTGAGGTCAGACAACCAGGCTTGTGATCATAAGGTTTAGTCTCTCAGCCAGCTGGGAAACAGAAGGGAACGATAACTCAGTGACACTCTGTCCTTCACCGGCAACCTCTGAGATCTCAGGTGTATATGTGTGTGTGAACGTGAATGTGGGCTGTGTGAAGAAGAACAGTTAAAACCGTAAAATACATTTATTTTGCCCATATCCCGTTATAGGAAAACAAAGAAGTATAAACATTCAAATTCAGAAACACTCTCAATACGTGAACTAAACAGAGGAATGTTTGGAACGGACATATCTCTGCCTTCTTATCTGAGCCTTGAGACAAAACATCTCAGCGCTCATCCTGCCTGAGTACTTCCTGTACTGTTGTTAACATCTGTAATCCATCTCTTTGTGTTGAGATGGTAAAGACAAAGAGTTGCTTCCACAGCAAGACAAGAAAGTGAAAGTAGCAAGGCATTGACACACACAACAGATTTAACGCTTAACCGCTAAAACAATACTGATTATGAAAGGAGCAAATGAGGAAGTCTGGAGCGACTGAGTCTGCGTAGGGACCAGGGAGTAGGTCTGGGTGGATGAACGGGTTAACAAAACATCGGAACGCTGCCAAACCATGATCTTTCCTTAAATCTAAACAAACCTTAACCATAGCTTTATCAAATTATAAAACATTTAGTTTTCTACACTGATTTGTTGCAGTTTTGGAAGGCACAGACAAATAATGTACTCTTGTCGATAGAGGAAACACACTTGTGGTTCCACTGGGTTAGGACACACAATGTATTTTGTATTTAGTCATTTAATTTGGAGGACTTTTTGCATTTCAGCCAGGCAATATTAATGCAATAATTCATATATAAATGTATGTTTTACTGATCACTGTTGCAGATTGATACATACAACACAGTTTAATTCAGTCACAGAAAACTGCCTTAACCTCCGCTTCAGATGCTTCATTAAGACACAGAACCAGTGGAAAACCTTTCTAGGACTCAGATCAAAGTGTGGAACATTACAAAGGCAAAAGAACCAAAACGTCTGGTAGTACTAATGGCGAAGGTGAGTTTCATCTTGAGTTTTGTAGCTTAATATTTAATAATTACTAATTGAACTTGGTATTATTGCCAAATAGTGATTCACTCTATAGCCACTTCACAGAAGCTTGGACTTTGCTGGGAAATGATGCGTTTATTGCAGCAACGACAGAAAAGAAAAGCTGCAACTACCGCCAGATGGAAGAAAAGAGCAGCAACAAATGAAACATAAACAGAAAAAAACACATGGAAAGAGACCTCTGTTAAGACACTGCACACTGTTGTGCAAAATGCCGCTACACAAAAGCCATTGCTGTAAACATTGTTTAGTTTTAAGCAGGACTAGACAGAGCAGCAGTAATCTAGTGCAGTATTTGCATTCACAGCAATACATTAGACATCTAGAAGTAAAAGTATTTATTTCCTCCCTAATTTGCACCACGTCTTCCTCCTCTGCTATTTCCAGCTCTCTTACATATTGTAAGATAAGCTTTGGTCTCACCTTCTGTTTTAAATTATCTGCCCACTTTAATTTTTTGGATTTGGTTCCCCTGATTTTCCTGCCCACTTGCTACCAGCTGTAAACCTGTCTGAACATTAAGCAAAGCCTCATGTTAGCACATCATAAATCCCTCAAGAGTCAATGTTTGAGTCCAAGTCCAGTCCATTTTTACTTTCAAAAGCAGTAGCAGTGATAGTAATAGTACCAGAATTCTGAATTCTTTCTTGGGTATTGCTATAATTCTTTCCATTTTGCTTGATAAAAAATAGTTTAATAAACCACAAAAATAACCATTAGATTAGAGTTTCAATCCATGTTACTTCATGCTCTGATCCCTAGGTAAGCCTTTGACTTGGAAGACCTTTTGTGAAGAGCAGAAGATAACAGTAGATTGGTGCTTATGTCTGTAATCTGACCATTGTGATGTCAAGAATAAACACAGGAAAAGATTTGTTTGGCCAAGACTATTCAAGATCTTCATATCGCATCTAATATGCCAAAATGCAGTATCCACTTCAGGATATCTAGAATGGAAATGGAATCCATTTAAAGACATAAATCTTTAGAATTTGTAAATAAAAGTGAAATGTGTCCAGAAAGCCACTCAGCCTGTGTAGTTTTTCCTTATTTGTCCAGTTGTTCAACACCAGGTTAAAATGAGACATTCCAGTGAACTGTAGTTGTAAAATTGAAGAAATGTCACAAAAAACTTAATTTATCATCACAGGCCAGTGGGGAGTCTGAGGTATTTAAAGCTGTCCGCCATGATGTTACATGAAAGACAGAGAAATACATTGTTTTACTTGTGTTTTTTGTGGTTATTAACAAATGAATGACAATGACAATGATCAGTTATGTTATAACAAGTCAGATAAAGCATCTTCACTTCATTTTCAAGCAAGGGACAAAAGAAATGTGTGATGTGATAATCCAAAACATTTCGAAAATTTGTTTGGATTTGAATTGTCTTCTGTGTCCCAAGTTTGACCGTCTCCCACTTCCAGCCAGCTGCAGCAGAGGGTAAACACCTCTTCCCTTTTCCTCTTCCTCCAATTCTATCACCTCTCCCTCTGATGTCTGCCAATTGATTTATGTGATAAGGTGATAATTAACATAACCATGATGGCAAAGCTGGGACAAAAAAATAAATAAAAAAGAAGAAACCCCCTCCCAAAAAAAACAAGAAAACAAAACCACTCTTGTTTGGATTGACAAGGTCTGCCCAGCTGACAGCTGTTAGGGAACTATGACTGCTGAGTGTGAAAACAGGCGCCGCTGGATCATTTGACCAGTGGAACATTTGATTCAAACGTTTGTCCGTTCCCAATTGTTCATCGTTTCAGTTGGGAGACTTTAATCTCCTTTGCGGAAATAATTGGGAGGCAGTGAGGGAGTTAATTGTGTTTTCCATTGATGAATCATCAGGAAGTGTTGGTGAACCCCGCTGACCACACACACAAACGTGCACATGCATGCACACACACAGACTAACTGTAAGCACATGCATAGCCTATGAATGAACAGACACACAGAAGTATGTTAACATGCTGAATGCACACACACATACACACACACGTACATGCACACTTTTTCACATGCTTACCACACTTACATATATTTGGATATTTGCACACAGACACCCATACAGTCACACTCACACCCACACATCCATTTACACCGACCACACACATACAGACTCACAGAGACCACATATGCACATGTATATACAGTAACACACACACACATAAGCACAGTTAACCACTGTGGGTAAACCTCTCTCTCTCTCCTACTATCATTCTCATTTTCAACCTCTCTCACCCTCTCTGGTCCTCTAATTCGCTGCCGTTTCAAAAGATTAAGAGGCCAATTAGTAAAGCTCTCACGGCAGTTATTACCGCGCTGGGAACTGGAAAGAGAAGAAATCCCCCTCTCTCCTTTTCCAAAAGAAGGATTTCTCCCTCATTGTCGCTGGGTTGAGAGTGAAGGATGTGGGGTGTATTTTGGAGGGCTGCTGATGTGGTAATTTTGGCTCGGAAACAATGCTACGCTGTCTAAAGAGGGGTAATGGAGGGAAGTAGCGGAGGTAGTGTTTGTGTGTTCACATGTGATACACACACTGCAGACACACACACACAAACACAGTGAGGTGACATCATGGCATCACTCTGAAGGCCACGCTAGATGAAGGAGGAAGCATCGTATTAACTCCAAATCAGGACGATGACAGATACGCTTTGTGTTACTGTAATGAGCACCAGGAAAGACAGAGTGGAACAGACTGAGGGTATTACTGTGTTTAAGGTACTGTGAAGGTGAATCCCATCCTAAATACTATTGTGCTTTTACATACATTCAGTCTGTGATATTTTGTGATGATAAATTATGTTCTGTTCTACTAAACCCTACATTTCCCACAATGCCTTTTAACAGAAAAGATATTTTTGTTGCATTCAGAAGTTGGTTGTTTAAGTTCTGTAGAGATGAGAAAGATGAGAAAAAAGGGAACATCACGTCCAATGTGAAACACAGTTTTGCGGCTGCATTGCATTCTGGTCTTCTGGGGCTTCTGCTATGGTGGCCCTGAGAACTCAAAGTACAGCGACCCAAGAAAACACATGCAAATAGACCAAACACAAGCAAATTAAGAAAACATCTTCACCAGCCTGGTAACACATGCACAGCATTTAGAAACATTTTACAGATAGCTGACTTCAATAACTTCATGATTGCAAACAGTGGCAACAGCAAGCATCCAGCTACTGGAGTAAAGTGTCTGAATTTCTGGCATTTAATGTTGAAAAATACAGTACTGGACAAAATGTTTCAACTCATTGTTCTGGTTTTATTGAACACAGCTTTAATCTGTCACAGAGGTAGTGACAGGAGGAGACAGAATGAGACAGGAGGACGTTAAATGTCAGCTTTGTTTGGTTCAGTCACCAACCTCATCTCCTTTGCTGCTGTCCTGCTGCAGCTATAGACACTGTAAATGTGTGAACAGTTTTCAGAACAGTTTTAGCCACAGGTATGTTATGTTTTAACAGACGGTTTTCCAAACTGAGTTACTGCAAAACATTTGTTCAAAACATTAAATTTATATCTCCAATACAAAATAATTCACTCATGGTATGTAAATGTATCACATAGACCTTTGCAGCAGTTTTAAATCTGTTTCAAAATCCACTCCAATGACATTTAAAGTTGTCATGTTGCTGTAGTACCACCTATAGACCAAATGCCATCAAATTTAACAATATGACTCAGATTTGACAATTATATAATAAAACTTTTGTGTCAAAAAGGACTCACCTACGACAATTTGGTAATTAGTTCTGAAAAAAGTTATCATGTATTATGTAAGAAACATCAAGATATGTTGAGTACTTAATGAAGAAAAAGATTGGTACGAATGGGTGTGTCCAATATGGATACATATACAATACACATATGTGTTTGACGAAGAAATAAAGGAAAAAAAAGACATCTCAGGACTTATGGATGAAACTGTGATGTGCTTTATAAATGGCCACACGATCGCACGATCTGCACCAAAAGCAAAACTTCCCATCAGTATAATAGCGAATAATAATAAGCGAATTGTTAGACTTTGACACTTTTCCAGTCTGACTGAGAAGGGTGGGTGCCCAAGGCCTTGTACTTAGGGTACGTGAGCAAGCTCCCTTTGCTGAATAAGGCCATGGAATATGGTCAAAAGCTCCCGGAATAGCTTAGTAAGTGGACCTTGTGCTAAGAATATTCATCATTCATTCATTCATTCTCTGTGCTCATGAGCTTCCTAATATATTTGACTGAAATCAGTAAAATTATTTTGAGAGATCCTGCAAACTAACAAAAAAACAGACAAAAACACAACCTGCGTAATGAGGGTAATCACACGCTGTGTAACTGGACTCCCACAATGAGAGACAAAGACATGTCTCATTTACTTCAGTAAGCAGGCAAACAGACATAAAGCAAGTTGAAAATGGCCTGTCAGCAGTGAGAGCCAGCTTGTTACACAGGTATGTGTACACACAGTCAAACAAAACGTCTTTGATCCAAAGCTGCCACTAATGACTTTTTAATCAAATATAAAGCTCAAAGGTATTTCAAAATTTTAAAATCTGATGCCAAAGTTTACACTGGAATGCAGTGCCTGAGACAGTATTATTCTGACGGCATTTTTGGCTGAGTGAACAAAACTGAAGCATACTTCTGTGTGTTTATGTGTTAATTATACAGTGTTGTTATTACCTGCTTTCCAACTCGCCAGCAGGGTGATGGCAGCAAGACAAGAGGCTCTCATTTGTGTTGAGACATGAAATAGCCTGGCTCCGCTCTCCTTTTTATCAGCCCTCATTATTATCCTCCATATATCTCTGCAGAGAAGTCATTAAAAGTCCTGAATAAGACAGAGACAAGTGCTCAACAAGCCCGAGCTGGAGGGGCTGAACAAGAGTGGGTGGAGGGTGAACCGCAGAGGGAAAAGTTATAAAAGCTGATGAGGCTTGGTATTAAGAGGCACTATTCACTGGTTTGTCTTATTAATCTGTCTGGTGGTGTTTGGCACTGAGAGCTGCTTGGACAGTTGCCTCCATTAAAAGCTTAAAGATTGACATGAATGGCACCTACACTTAAGAAATAGTAGTATCAAGTGAAAACAGAATAAATCACATTGTGAACTGAACTGTTAACAACCCATGAAAGCAGATTAATTTGTTCTACTTCACTGTTGTGACTCTACATCAGCGTCATTTTCTAAAGTCTAAAGTTCTAAAGACCCACAGTGAACAACTAGCAACTAGCTGGTGGACATATTGGAGCATTTAGCAGCCAAAGAGCCAGATATATTTCCCTTATGAGTTGGTGGAGAGCAAAATAAAGCTAAAAGAAGAGTGAATATTGACCTTACATTTGCTACAGACATGACTCCCCATGAATGTTATTGTTGCTCTACGTCTGCTCAATGTGTAAATACGCCCCTGTTTGCTAACAAGTCTGTCATATCAACTTTATATGGTCAGGTGATAATATGTGGTGTTTACAGCTTGTTCCACATCTCCCAAGTCGCCAAGAAATCCATTAAATCACATTTCTCAAATTATAATTTCTTGTCTATAATACTTTATGCATACTCATGTATATGCTTTGGCATAATGATACAGAACCACACAATATAGATGCATACATAACAATTCTTCTGAAAAGGCTTCTGAGAAATTATTATTACATCATAAAACCTCAGTTTATCTCGAGAAGTTATCATTTGGCCTCTTTATTAAGGTTCACCTTGAAATCCTGATAAAAGGCGGTCTTGATAAACTGTATAAACAGTTTAATTCCCAGGTCGTCAAATCCCAACAAGAGGAGCGTTCAGTTAGTTGCAATCGGAACCTTCACCACTAGATGCCACTAAATCCTACACACTGGTCCTTTAATGCATGTAAAGCATTAATTAAATATAATATATATATAATATAAATAATTATTCTCAGGTTCGCACACAGGCTTGTCTTTTCATACAGAGCAGCATGAGAACAATCAGTCACCCCTTGCTGTCTATCAGTCATCTATCAGTGTTAGAGATTGTCAGGCACGCTAATGGACTTTACTGTAGATTACACTTGAGTCACGTCAAAACAGTAGCAGGGTTGTGTTTCCTACATTTAAAGTTCCAGTGTGAAGGAATTAGTGGCATCTAGTGGTGTATTTGCTAATTGCAACTCCCCTCACCTTTCCATTCCAAATTTGTAGTAGAAACTACAATGGCTGCGAAGCTTAAAAAAAACCTGAAGGCCATATCTAGAGCCTATCTAGGCTACTGTAATTTGACAGTTGATCCGCTCCTTCTGTAGATAAAAATTGCTCATTCTAAGGTAACAAAAATACAACAGTCTTTACAACAACAGTATTTTGAGGTGATTACACGAATGAAAACAAACCTATGA
>NW_023339729.1:28351484-28351776 GCF_004916995.1 Morone saxatilis | reverse complement strand
GATCCTCCCAAATGTTACACACTTCACCTTAAGTGTCATTGACATGGTGAAATGAAGGTGAATAATACACTTGTCTGTCTCTAACACAAACTTGAATTCATTCATTCATTATGATGGAACTGCCTAAGTACAGTATACTGTAATAATGGTCACACACACAACATTGCCTTGTCTCACTAGTCGAGTGATCCTGTTTCTTCACTATATTATGTCTGGGCACTGTTTATGTTTAGGCAGTAACCATGGTCGGCTGTTAACTATTAACCAACTCCCACCCACCCACACACACACA
>NW_023339729.1:28350696-28351470 GCF_004916995.1 Morone saxatilis | reverse complement strand
ACACACACACACACATTGCACCTGTTACAGGTACATTTTCTAACATTATCTGTCGATTTTTTTCTCAACAGGGGATCAACTGGGCTCCAGGGGAGAGATCCCCAGTCGCACAGCATCACATATGTAAACCAGCAAACAGTGGAAAATATTACTGAATACATACACTCACAAGGCTTTGAGAAATGGTGTCCAAATGCCTCAGCAGCCCAGTACTCTGAAATTGCCTCACTGACTGCACAAGCTCCTGCTGAGATCCTGTGCTGTGATGATAGCGCCCTCTGGAGGACACACTCCAAACTGCTGAAGCGCAGAACGAGTGAGCAGTCTTCTGCTCCTACTTCACGTTATATATATATCGGTTGATGCACACATGTATTTATTTTCTGTATATGTCTGTTTAAGCTCTGTTGTACTGGAGAGAGAAAACTGTTCACCTCATTCTGCGGGTGGTGACATTTTGATGAGGGCCAGCACATTTAAACCATTTTAGCTGAGGATAAGGAAGTGTGGATAAAATAAGGAGAAAGGAGAACTGGTGGCTGGCTTGACATCATGGCCGGAGGTAAAAACAACTCAAGGATGGTTAAATCAAACAGTCACATTCTGTGCCTTCTGCTTTTATTTCTGTACAAGGAGGTGAACTCTTCTTGCATGTTTCCACCAGATGGACGTTAACACTTTTGGGATGAGCTTGGATTCAGCTGTTGTGATAACACCGATAGAAATACTGTACTTTCTGATTAAGAACAGTCATGTTTTTGGCAGAAGCTGGAT
>NW_023339729.1:28347550-28350671 GCF_004916995.1 Morone saxatilis | reverse complement strand
GTGTTTATGGGTTTTATCCTGTACATCTCAGGTAATGAATGGCTGTTATTCTTTCTTAAATAATACTAATTATTGTTGACCTGGAAAAGAAACTTGAAAGTTTTTCAGGAGTGTACAGTGCTGTAGGATTAAATGTAAATTAAGGGAGATACATTCGATGCATTACAGCATGAGACAGTAATTATCCAGTTAGTGATTAGTAAAGAGAAAGAATGTTAGTACAAAGTATAAATTGTCCAGATGTTTTGCTCATAAATTCTTCTGTTAAAGGGCGTTCAGGGACAAACAAAAAGGCATCTGTGCCTTAAAAGTTCATCAGTAGGATCCTGCTTCTGCTCAGCTTGAACATCCCCACTTCAAGCCATGAAATGGTAACACTGACACCCCTGGTATGGATTAACCACTTGTGCAGAATGAACTCTCTGCAGATGGAAATCGTGTAACGTACAAGCCTGAAGAAAGTCACTCCAACTCTAAACAATCCAACTGATCTGAGAGAGAGTGGATGAAATCTTTTACTGCTTGCAGAGAGAATACTGACCAACCCAACAACTCTGGCGGGACAATAAAAAATTAAGCTCAGTGTTTAGGTAATACGACCAGTAGTTGTCAGTAACAACATATTTTAAGAATTTAACAACATATATATGAAATCTCCATTTCATTTTCTAATTTCGCTAGACCTGCAGTAAAGGTGATTCCTGGCCACAGACGGCACCAGAGCAGTACACTGATGTGTAGCACACCAAGCTGTCCTCTGACTGAAAACCCCCTGCAAGCCCTACCATCATGGTACAGAATGGAGAGTTATCTCTATCCAGTGACTGTCTCCCTGGTACCAACAGCTGGTCAGTCAGTGAGGAGCCATTCAGATACTCCTGTGCCTATCAAAGGCACGGGATCTCAGAGCCCCCTGAAGTCTCAGAGCTTCTGCCAACAACATGGCTGTCGTAGTCTTCAGCTTCCAATCAGAAAGTTGGTATTATAATTTAATGACCTTATTACAACTGCTTGTTTTATGAAAACTCATAAAACATAAATAATATAAATGAAAGGTCAAAATCAACAGCAGTCTTCTTACAGAGACAGAGTGGACTGTTGGTCAGTGTGAGGGCGGCTGACAGACAAACTGCATGCAGGTCTGGCACCTAAACTTCACTTCCTTCCTCATTACTATTCTTAGTAGAACAAGACTAGTGAAGAAGTTTATTTGGTGCAGTAGTTATTTGAAAACTTTTAATTTAACTTCAGGGTAATGTTTCTCTCACTCCCTGATTATTATTTCAAAAGTATTTTTATCAGTTTTTATATAGTGACATTGTGTCTTCATGCAACATGCAGCAGTCGAAAATTGCATCACATTTATAACAAAGAATTGAATGAAAAGTTAAATTGCGTAAACACATGTTGGTTTGTGGTCTAAAAGAAAACAAAATCATTGACTGTATGGTTAATTTTTCATTGTGTTTAAAAAAGCTTTATTGAAGAGGATGCTACATATAAAATGTCTATGATCTTTCAGTTCACCACATCACATGCAGAGCAACATGTATGTTTAATATTTGGAAAGATTTTACCAAAACTTTTTTATTCACAGCTGCAAGTCATCCAGAAAGTAACACAACATTAAGCACACTAGAANNNCTTCTCTTCAAGTTTGTCGCCATGCTTCTGCTTGTGAATCTCAGTACTGTTATGAAACTTGTCGTCCACATTAGAGTAAACTGAAAGGGTGCTGAAGGTCAGAAGCCTTGAAGAGACAGTGAATTCTGGTATTTCAGGCAGAAAAGATTTCCCTCTGCGTTCAACAGAGAAATATGTGCTCACCTTTGTATTTGCACTTGTCTGTTACTGCTATTATATTGAAGTTATTACAGTCACTAAAACTAACAGGGAAAATAACATGACAATAAACATTTGTGTTTTTTATACCATAATTTAGACTGTGGCAGCTGGTGGTGGGGATAAGAATATTTACTTAAAATGTTCACTGAAGAGCCTTGTAGAGCACAGATTCTCCTGCTGACATATTTCACAACCCAGCAGGTCTTATTTTCAGTACCTGAAATATAAATAAAAGATAAGTTTTTTTTAGGATAAATGTTGTTCTATAATGTTTTAGATTGAATTGAATAATTTAATAAAAATACTTATTCATTTGTGACACCAATGTTCCTTAAATTAAAACCGACCACACAGTACGTTAATGTGTTCATACTCAGCCTTGTGGCCTTTTACAGCACAGGAGAAGCTGTTATCAGAGGAGGAAAAACTGTTGACTCTCAATGTATCTGTATTAGTATCCATCATTGTACCACCTATAGGCAGTTTGGGAGTCAGTCAGAGGAAAGCTGGTTAGACAAGTCAGTTTGACATAGGTCTCTGCGGGAGTCTTTTGAACATATACCTCTGTGGGGAGAATGTACCTTCATCAGTTGATATAACATCTTAAAGTGCATAACATAATTAATTCATTACATGAATTTTTGAATATAAACTCTCAAACCCTGGTTAGTACCCTGAAACCCTGAACTCACTGTGCCAATGAGGAGGTAAGATAAATAAATAAATGATAAATTAACTCACTTTAAAGGCATTAGAGGCATGAGGGTGAGAGGAGTGTTCAGGCTGGGACTAACCCTCGAACGTGAGAAAACTAGAGCAAATTGGGTAATGAACTTGTGAGTGACAACAACTTCCTGTGCCACAGCAAAACAAATCAAAATTCAACAAATGGCATGTCCATTTGAGAACTTTAAATCGCACTAAGCCGATCAGTGCTCTAGGAGGAGGTTGTTCATGTACAGTGCCTTTAAATTGCCAAAAATGACCACTAAATTCAAATTGGCCCACTTCCTGTTGGGTTGATAAAAGTGCTCTGTGGTGCAGATAAGGCGACCCATTTGATTGATCAACTAATAAAACATCAGTTGTGCTAAATATCAACACTGACCTCTTAACCCAGATTTTAAAAGATTTGTTGGCCCCCATTAAAACATCACTAACAATATTCATTTAACAGATACTGCAGTACACAATGTTCTTTTTTCTGTTCTGAGCTTAAACAGACAGAAAAAATAACATGTACGCATCAGGTCATAATAAACATTCAGCAAAAGCA
>NW_023339729.1:28346485-28347531 GCF_004916995.1 Morone saxatilis | reverse complement strand
CATTCTGCTCTGTAACAGTTAAGAGTCCGTCCTCCAGAGGGCGCTATCATCACAGCACAGGATGGTCATTGAGTACTATGCTGCTATTTTCATGACAAGGTTGCATTGTGAGAGCAGATAAATGTGAAGCATTATGGTGTTTGTATTGCGCAGAAGCCTTGGAATATGAAAAGTCTGGCTTATCAAGTAGAAATGTTCCCACAACCATCCACTGTGGTAGTAGCACTGATTAAGATGAGTAAGTCCACTAAGTAGATCCTGAATCAGTTGTATTTTTGGATCTAAAGCTGACAACAGCATAAACAACATCCTCCTGTTCTTTGGGCTGACGTGGTTGGACGGTGGAGTAAAAAGGATCTGTCTGGGTCTTGGAGAAGTGGACTCTGCTATAGTGAAGTTCCTCCTGCTCTGCTGGTGGAGCTGAGATGATTACGTGCAAAGGACCAGGGTTTAGCTGATGAGGGGAAAGGACAATCAGATATCAGAGCCACTCCTTATCACATTATCTTCAATCTCTAGTCTTCAATTTCCCTCCTTCATCACCACCACCAGTATCCAGACTCCATCGGGGGTATATACTATTCACTGCATATATAATTAAATACAGATATATATTTATGGATATAGGGAGATATAGATATATAAATAGATATATCTTCACTCAGAATGGGGTCTGTCTTCATTGAAATCCTACGGTCCAGTTATTAAGAATGAAATGTTGTGCAAGAAGATTGTTGAAATGTTTGATCTTTACCTGCTCCGTGTTGTCCGTTGCTCCAGTTGTAGGGGATTTATCTGAAGTCCTCTTTCTTCTGGTTTGTGAAATGAAAGAATATTTAAGTGAGCAAGCAAGTTCAGATTAATTAAATGTCATTGATCTTAAACAGAGCACAGTGTTGCTCACCCCACCAGAAGACAGTGGAGAGCTATTATAACCAGGAGAACAGCTCGACTCCTGGCAGCTGCTTGCTGGTGTCCATTTCCTGTTTTACTGTGGACAGTGAGTAGTCTTTTCACGAGAGCTGATGTTTGTTGTGGGTTTTGAC
>NW_023339729.1:28345180-28346460 GCF_004916995.1 Morone saxatilis | reverse complement strand
GCCTTTTTCACAGAAGCAATGAGTAATCATGATCATTTATTTTAACTGTTCTTACTGTCATATATTTGCTTTCTTGATAAACAAATCTTATTTTACTTCCTCATTGGCACAGTGAGTTCAGTTTTATAGTTGTTTTGTATTACAATTGTAATTGTTTTTTACTAACCAGGGTTTGAAAATGTATATTAATCAATACATGTAAGGAATTAAGTAAGTTATACACTTACTAACATGTTACAATAACTGATGCATGAAAATGCATTTCTGATCTTCGAACAGAAATACATGGAGTTCAAAAGACTCCTGAATGGACCTATGTCACACTGACCTGTCACACCAGCTGTCCTCTGACTGACTCCCAAACTGCCTATAGGTGGTACCATAATGGATACATAAACATAAACACTGAGAGTCAACAGTTGTCAGTTTCCCGTTCCTCCGTTCAAATCTTCTCCTGTGCTGTAAAAGGCCTCGAGGATGTGCTCTCTGCTGAAGTCTATGAGTATGAGCACATTAACGTACTGTGTGGTCTGTTTTAACTTATGGGACTTTGGTGTAATATATGTGAATACATGAAAGGCAATAAGAAATATCATGATGTGACTGATGTTGCAGCATCATAGTGGGATAAAATAACACACACACTGTACAGTTTAAATACAAATCGTCTTTTTAAGACATTATTTGATTTAATATAGAAAAACAGTCAATATTTCATAACTCTTTCCTCTGTGTGCATCAGAAATAGAAAATGAGTGTGTTTCCTGTTTTCCTGACTATCAAATCACAAATGAAACTGTGTTGATGACTTGTGGCCACTAGATGTCCCTGTAGAGTCAGAGTCAGTCAGATAAAACATTAGGCATTGTCTTTTCAAAAAACTGCTAATGAAAGTATAAATTGGACAAATCTGGTTGAGTAAACAGTTCCACAACTATTGTATTATAGAGTATACAGACAATTATTGTTGAAAAATAATTATTTATTTCACTCTCAGTGCATTTGGGTGGATGTGAAGAGCAGCTCATGACTGAATCTGTATGTATATATACCTCAAGAAAAAATAACACACTGGTCACAGATATCTAGAAAAGAAACACATCAAAAACTTTCTGAATTATTGTAAAATAAATAACACTGAGACACACTTCTTAGTAATTCAATGAGTAATTATATCCAAGCCTCAACATTTATTCTAGAAAATATATTTTATCTATATTTCAGGTTCTGAAGATAACAACTGCTGGACTGTGAATTATGTCAGCAGGAGAATCTGTGCT
>NW_023339729.1:28344305-28345113 GCF_004916995.1 Morone saxatilis | reverse complement strand
AGTCTAAATCTTGGTTTAAAATAACAAGAAGTGGGAAGGAAGAAGTTAAAGAGCTGATTGAGGCTGCAGGTCATGTGGAGTATTATGACTACATGAAGAATCACCACATCCTGACAATCATTAACCTGAAGAAGAATGACTCAGCAGAATACACATTCAGACTCCAACGACAAAAAGGAGGATGGAAACAGTTTGATTCTCCTGGAGTGACTTTGGTTGTTACAGGTAATTCTGCAGAATAAATACAATGCACATGGTACCAGTGTCATTGTAAAAAATAGTTTTGTGTTAAGATTATCTTACCCTTAAAAATCTTTTCCTCACAAATGTAGCTTTAGCTGCCTTGATATAACTGCCTCCATTTGGATTAATTTACCAGCGTGGCAGAACAGAAAATGTTCATATGATTCATTTTTGGAACAGTTTGTTTTTGAGGGCACTGACAAATCAGATATATTCTCATTTAGTTATGAGGAAATATTTCCTTTAAGGATATATTGTCAAACACTGGCTCTAGACAGAGGCATACACTTTTTTTGTGCATTTCGCATCCACTGTAATTTCTCCTTGTGCATGGAAGGGAAAGTGACGGTGCTTCGACCTGCTATTACACCGCTAGATGCGACTAAGTCCTACACACTGGTCCTTTAATATGAGTATTTTTACTGATTAGGGTTGTTTTAGAAGATACTGTCATTTTGTTGGTCAGTTATGTAACCTAATGTGACATAATATGTCTCTTCTACATTTACTGACCAATCTAACCATCTTTCAGGTCTGAGACTGAAGTTTACTCCTTCTGCAGTGG
>NW_023339729.1:28337097-28344205 GCF_004916995.1 Morone saxatilis | reverse complement strand
CAGAGCCATACCGCCAAATGTAATTTATCTGCTTTGGAATAAAAGTTATTTTGACAAAAGTGGTGCTGACTGAACAAATATTACTATTAACTACTATACTACTGTACTAAATGCTACTCTGATAGGAGAATCACCCAAACCTTTCAATACAATATGATGTAAAGTAATTTTATTTGTTTTGTCTCCTCAGATAAACCCTGATCTCATGTATGAAAACATCTCAGCTCAACCAACAGAGCAGGATGACCATCACTACGGCAGACTTCACTTCTCTAAGGACCACACAGAGGATCTCTACTCCACCATCCAGACACGGTCTTCTAACTGAACAAATGTTTATTGTCATGTTATTTTCCCTGTTTTAGTGACTGTAATAACTTGAATATTATAGCGGGGACAGACAAGTGCAAACATAAAGGCGAGCACATATTTCTATGTTGAACGCAAAGGGAAAACTTTTCTGCCGGAAATACCAGAATTCACTGCCACGCTTCAAGGCTTCTGACCTCCAGCACCATTTCAGTTCACTCTAATGTGGACGACAAGTTTCATAACAGTACTGAGATTCACAAGCAGAAGCATGGCGACAAACTTGAAGAGAAGAGCCAGAAAAGCTCATTGCAGCAATCTGTCACTGTTTCTAGTGTGCTTAATGTTGTGTTGCTTTCTGGATGACTTGCAGCTGTGAATAAAGGGTTTTTGTCAAATCTTTCCTAATATGAAAACTACATGTTGCTCTGCATGTGATGTGGTGAACTGAACGATCATAGACATTTTATCTGTAGCTTCCTCTTTAATAAAGCTTTTTAAAAGACAATGAAAAAATAACCATACAGTCAATGAGTTTATTTTCTTTTAGACCACAAACCAACATGTGGCTTCATGCATCTGCTCCTGCATGTCCCATGAAGACAGAATTTATCTGTATCAAAAAATCACTGCACTACACAAACTACTTCACTACAGGTCTTGTTTTACTAAGAATATAATTGAGGAAGGAAGTGATGTTTAGGTGCCAGAGCTGCAGGCAGTTTGTCTGTCACCCACCCTCACACTGACCAACAGTCCATTCTGTCTCTGTAAGAAGACTGCTGTTGATTTTGACCTTTCATTTAAATGATTAATTAATTAATTAATTATTAATTAAGTTTTCATAAAACAAGCAGTTGTAATAAAGTCATTAAATTATAAAATCAACTTTCTGATTGGAAGCTAAAGACTACGACAGCCATGTTGTTGGCAGAAGCTGGATGTGTGTTTATGGGTTTTATTCTGTACATCTCAGGTATGAATGAATGTTTATTCTTTCTTATATAATACTAATTAATTGTGACGTGAATTCTTTTTAAATGTTTTTAGGAGTGTACAGTGCTGTAGCAGATCATTTGCAGATAAATTAAAGGAAATTGCAGACTAAAGATTTTCAAATATTCTGCTGTTATGAGCTCCTTATGCATCACAGCATGATACAGTATTATCAGGTAGTGATTAGTAAAGAGAAGAATGTTATAAGAAGTATAAATCTGTCCAGATGTTTGCTAATAAAATCTTCTGTTAAAGGGGTTCAGGGACGAACAAACAGCATCTGTGCCTTAAAAGGTTCATCAGTGGATCTGCTCTGCTCAGCTAAACATCCCACTTCAAGCATGAAATGGTACACTGCACACTGGAAAGGATCTACACTTGTTCAGAATGAACTCTCTGCAGATGGAAATCATGTAACGTACCAGCCTGAAGAAAGTCATCCAACTCTAACAAGCAATGATCTGAGAGAGAGTGATGCAAACTTTTACTGCTGCAGAGAGAATACTGACCAACCACAACTCTGCTGGGACAATGTAATTCAGCTCATTGTTTCAGGTAAACCGACAGTAAGTCGTCAGTAATCATTATTTTTAGAATCTTAACAATGTATATATGAAATCTCATTTCATTTTCCATCATCTCAGACCTGCAGGTAAAGGTGATTCCTGCCACAGAGGGACAGACAGTAACACTGATGTGTAGCACCAGCTGTCCTCTGACTGAAACCCCTGCAGCCTACATCTGGTACAAGAACAGAGAGTTTCTCTATCAGGACTGGTCTCGCCTTGGTAGCAACAGCTGTTCAGCAGTGAGGAAGCAGTCAGATATCCTGGGTATAAAGGCTACGGAGGATCTCATAGCCCCTGAAGTCTCAGTGGGTGAGTGACAACGTTTAGCTTGTTATCATGACTTCTTTAACTTAACAAAACCTCTTTATACTTTCATGAATAATGTTATTATCAGGCACTGGAAGCCTAAATTATAAAGCTCATGAAGTACTGTGACAGTGCACACTGTCTAAATTAATGTTTCACATTTCTCTTTTTGTCCAGATTCTGTCAATTCAAACCTGCTTTACTGTGACCTATGCTAAAGGGAGAATGTGTTCTTATAAGCAGACATCAGAGGATGAGCCCTGCTCCATCACATATCCCAGAGGTTAAGTTTCCACAAACAAACACACAAACTCTCACCCTCACACCTCTAATGCCTTTTTCACAGAAGTGTGGGTAATCATGATCACTTATTTTAACTGTTCACACTGTCATATCTTTGCTTTCTTGAAAAACAAATCTATTTTTACTTTCTCATTGACACAGTGAGGTCAGCTCTATACTTGTTTTTGTACTAACCAGGGTCTGAGGGTTTATATTTAACAAATAATATAATTAAGTAATTAAGTTATACACTTACTTGTTACAATAACGATGAATGAAAAGCATTTCTGATCTCCTAACAGAAGTGCATGGTGTTCAGAAGGCTCCTGAATTGACCTATGTCAAACTGACCTGTCGTACCAGCTGTCCTCTGACTGACTCCCAAACTGCCTATAGGTGGTACAGAGATGGGTCGATAAACATAGACATTGAGAGTCAACAGTTGTCAGTTTCCCGTTCCTCTGTTGAAAGCTTCTCCTGTGCTGTAAAAGGCCTCGAGGATCTGCTCTCTGCTGAAGTCTGTGAGTATGAGCACATTAACGTACTGTGTGGTTTGTTTTAACTTACAGAACATTGGTGTCATGAATGTGAACACATGAAAGGCAATAAGAAATATCATGATGTGACTGATGTTGCAGCATTATAGGGGGATAAAATAACACAAACACTGTACAGTTTAATACTGAAAGTTATTGCACCGTCATTTTAATACATTATTTGATTTAATATAGAAAAAAAGTAAATATTTCATACATCTTTTTTCTGTGGGCATCAGAAATAGAAAATGAGTTTGTTTCCTGTTTTCCTGACTGTCAAATCACTGATGAAACTGTGTTGATGACTTGTGGCCACTAGAGGTCCCTGTAGAGTCAGAATCAGTCAGAGGAAACATGCTCATTGTCTTGTGAAAAAAAAAAACTGTTCAAGAAAGTATAAATTGGACAAATCTGGTTGAGTGTGTGTTGACTTATCCACCAAAAGACAAAAACAGAAACACACAATCATTTTCTATTTCTGATGGTCACAAATGTCTCGAAAAGAAAAACATCATCTGTTTTAATTTTTTTTAATTGAATAACACTGAGATACTCTTCTCAATATTTCAATGAGTGATTATATCCAAGCCTCAAGATTTATTCTAAAATAACTACTGTTTGTGTCATCTATATTTCAGGTACTGAAGATAACAACTGCTGGACTGTGAATTACATCAGCAGGAGAATCTGTGCTCTACAAGGCTCTTCAGTGAACATTTCAAGTGAATATTCTTATCCCTACCACCAGCTGCCACAGTCTAAATCTTGGTTTAAAATAAAAAGAAGTGGGAAGAAAGAAGTTAAAGAGCTGATTGAGGCTGCAGGTCATGTGGAGTATTATGACAACATGAAGAACCAACACATCCTGACAATTAATAACCTGAAGAAGAATACACGTTCAGTCTCCAACAACAATGGAAACAGTCTGATTCTCCTGGAGTGACTTTAGTTGTCACAGGTAAGTCGTCTTTAGATTATTAGATTTTTGTACAGTGATTATTGACTTCCACACCATATACTACCAGCAGTCAGCACACTCAAACTCGCAGCTTGTTCTAAATTAGAAAAGTTGCATTCAGTCTACAGATTTTTTTAATGTCTTCTTATGGTTGGGATGGGTTGTACCATGAAGGTGACCTATCTCTAAACATAAGTAAATACCATAGTTTTGTTGCCTTAGCTTAACCAGACCTAAACATAGGGATGGCAGATCAGGAAATACTTTTTTTCATATTTTTGGTAATATGTTTTAGAAGACGAAGAATGTATTTAATTAATAAGTCTCTCCTACATTTACTGACCAATCCAACCATCTTTCAGGATCTGAGGATCTGAAGTTATCCTTCTGCAGGTGTGCAGAGGGTCAGGAGAGTCACAACTGACCCTTGCCAGTACAGCTGTCTCTGACTGGACACACAAACTACATCTGGTACACTGAACAGTCCCGAACCTCTGACCCTGCCAGAGAACAGAACAATACACTGGATTCTAGACCAGTCAGCAGTCAGCATGCAAAGGAAACTATCTGTGGCTGTCAAAACCCACAACATCAGCTCTCGTGAAAAGACTCTCACTGTCCACAGTAAAACAGGAAAATGGACACCAGCAGCAGCTGCAGGAGTCGGAGCTGTTCTCCTGGTTATAATACCTCTCACTGTCTTCTGCTGGATTAGGTGAGCAACACTGTGCTCTGTTTTAGAGCAATGGCATTCACACATTCATTTGAACATCCTCCACCAACACTTAACCTGAATCCACCTCATATCATTTTTAATATCTCAACTCCACTTTTACTAAAACCAAGAAGAAAGAGGACATCCAGCCAGCCTCCAAGAACTGAAACATCACATCACAACATGGAGCAGGTAAAGAAAGGATTTGAACAATTCTGCTACATTAGAAAAAATATAATCCTCTTCTATCCTGCTTCTTTTCAACAGGAGTGATCATTTCTTCCAGTCAGGACAGCAGCTTAAACTTACGCATCTCAGCTTCTTTTCTTCAATAAAATAATATTTTCTTTGGACAGATTGAACGAGCCCATAAAAAATATTACTATTAACTACTATACTACTGCTAATAAATACTACTCTGATAAGAGAATCAGCCAAACCTTTCAATGCAATATGATGTAAGGTCATTATATTTGTCATGTCTCTTCAGATAAACCCTGATCTCATGTATGAAAACATCTCAGCTCTACCAACAGAGCAGGATGACCATCACTATAGCAGACTTCACTTCTCTAGGGACCACACAGAAGCTCTCTACTCCACCATCCAGACACGGTCTTCTAACTGAATAAATTCAGGTTTTTTTGCAAGGGACCCTCCTGTGTTAGTTTTAGTGGCTGGAATGACTTCAGTATCATAGCAGGGACAGACAAGTGTAAAAGCTGAGTGTGAACATAACGCCAAGCACATACGTTTCTGTTGAATGCAATGGGAAACTGTTCTGCCTGATATGCAGATTTCACAGTCACACTTAAAGGCTTCTAATCTAGTAGAGTACAGCATGCAACTCTGTGTGAACACTGACAACAATGTTTTGAGAACAGATTCCATATTTTACAAGCAAAAAGGTCACAAATCAGACTCTTTGATGATATTTCATTATTGAATTAGACAGTTTAAAAGCTCCATTAGTGGCAGGTGAATCATTGTCACCAATAGAGATAAATAAACTATTTCAAATATGGAGAATTTCAATTTATTTGCTAAGACTGTGTTAGTGAAGAAATATTGTATTGATCTGTCTTTACTAATATGTCATAACAGATCACAAGGATTTTTTTTTCAAAGTTAAACCAAGTTGTTGTTTTCAAGAAGAAAAAAACATGTTTGGGTTTTATCCTGAACATCTCAGGTATTTGTGTTTGTGTGTGTTTAGGTGTGTGTGTGTTTGTGTGTTTGTGTGTATTTTGTGATGATGCAGCTCTAAATGTAATACAGCTATTTTTGGATTCTCTTAGTCTGACTGGTTGGTCACAGCTAATCTAATTATTGCCACACTCTGTAGCACAATGATGAAATTCACTCCTGCTGCGTGTCACATGAAGACACAATGTCACTATGTACAAACTAAAAAAATAGAGCAATAATTATAATTTTGATAAAATAGTCTGAAAGTGAAAAATGTCAAGTGTGACGTATAATAACTACTGCACCACATAGATTCTTCACTAGAGGTCTAGTTTTACTGAGAATAACAATGAGGAAGGAAGTTCCTTTTAGGTGGCACCCTCACACTAACAAATAGTCCACTCTGTCTCTAAAAGAAGACTGCTGTTGATTTAGACCTTTCATTTATATTATTTATGTTTTATGAGTTTTCATAAACACAGCAGTTGTAATAAGGTCATTAAATTATAAAACCAACTTTCTGATTGGAAGCTGAAGACTACGACAGCCATGTTGTTGGCAGAAGCTGGATGTGTGTTTATGGGTTTTATCCTGTACATCTCAGGTATGAATGACTGTTTATTCTTTCTTATATAATACTAATTAATTGTGACCTGGAAAAGAAATTGAATGTTTTTTAGGAGTGTACAGTGCTGTAGGAGATAATTTGTAGATAAATTAAAGTAAATTGCAGAACGATTATGATTATTATGATTATGAGTTATTTAAATGCATTACAGCATGAGACAGTATTATCAGTTAGTGATTAGTATAGAGAAGAATGTTATAAGAAATATAAATCTGTGCAGATGTTTGCTTATTAAATCTTCTGTTAAAGGGGTTCAGGGACGAGCAAACAGCATCTGTGCCTTAAAAGGTTCATCAGTGGATCTGCCCTGCTCAGCTAAACATCCCACTTCAAGCATAAAATGGTACACTGCACACTGGAATGGATCTGTACAGAATGAACTCTCTGAAGATAAAAATCGTATAAAGTACAACATGTTGGAAGGCAGTAACTTCACTCTAACAATCAATAATATAACAGAGAGTGATGCAAAGTTTTACTGCTGCAGAGAAACTGCTGACCAAGCAGGGAAGTGCAAGCAAAGAAGAGTTCAGCTCCATGTTACAGGTACAGTGGCTGTCAGTAATGAATTACTTAAAGAATGACATCAGTATATTCATTCTTATTTTACTCACCATCATC
>NW_023339729.1:28336751-28336934 GCF_004916995.1 Morone saxatilis | reverse complement strand
AAGTCTCAGTGGGTGAGTGACAACTTCTAGCTTCTTATGATGTGACACATGTGAATCTTCTTTATACTTTTATGTAGAATTGTATTAATTGAACCTTCAATAAAGCTTTTGAAATACAATAAGAAATTTACTAAACTGACCAAAGCTGACACCATTTCCTTTTGTCCAGATTCTGTCACATCA
>NW_023339729.1:28335736-28336651 GCF_004916995.1 Morone saxatilis | reverse complement strand
CAGAAGTTATCTCAGGACACTTTTCAAATAGAGTAGGTCTAGACCGAACTCCT
The DNA here is from genome assembly GCF_004916995.1 of Morone saxatilis. Lineage (NCBI taxonomy): Eukaryota > Metazoa > Chordata > Actinopteri > Moronidae > Morone > Morone saxatilis. Next base: position 28,336,598 of record NW_023339729.1, on the reverse strand, counting down.
TATAACATTATTTACAGAGACCCAACAGTACCATCATGAGCAAGCACTTGGCGACGGCAGCACGTAAAAACTGCCTTCTAAGAAGCAGAAAGCTAGGACTGACCCTTCGGCTGGTTGGTGGTCTGCCTGGACCAGTTGGGGTGAGAAAGAGAGAGACAGAGAGAGAGAGAGAAAGAGAGAGAGAGAGAGAAAGACATCCAGAGAGAGACAGACAGACAGTGGTGCACAGCAACAACAGTAGTAACAACTACACTAATAGTAGTGACTGATGATGATGAACACGAAGAAGACATATGTTGTTAAGATTCTTAAAAAAAATGAACACTAACAAATTACTGTCCATTTACCCAAAACAATGAGCTGAATTTTATAGACCCGGCAGAGTTGTGGTCCATCAGTCTTCTCTCTGCAGCAGTAAAAGTTTGCATCACTCTCTCTCAGATCATTGATTGTTAGAGTTGGATGACTTTCTTTCAGCCTTGTTGACATTTAAACATGATTTCCATCCTGCAGAGACTTCAATATTCTGAACATACATATATCCATCCCAGTGTTCCAGTGTACCATTTCATGCTTAAGTGGAAGTTTACCTAGCACCAGCAATCCACTGATGAACCTTTTAAGGCACAGATGCTATTTGTTCGTCCCTGAACCCCTTTAACAGAAGATTTTATGAGCAAACATCTGCACAGATTTATACTTCTTATAACATTCTTCTCTATGCTAATCACTAACTGATAATACTGTATCATGCCATAATGCATCTAAAGAGTTCATAACAGCAGAATATTTTAAAGTTTCAGTCTGCAATTTCCTTTAATTGATCTACAAATGATCACCTACAGCACTGTACACTCCTGAA
>NW_023339729.1:28334109-28335652 GCF_004916995.1 Morone saxatilis | reverse complement strand
AAACACACATCCAGCTTCTGCCAATAACATGGCTGTCGTAGTCTTTAGCTTTCAATCAGAAAGTTGGTTTTATGATTTAATGACCTTATTACAACTGCTGTGTTTATGAAAGCTTATAAAAAATAAATAATATAAATGAAAGATCGAAATCAACAGCAGTCTTCTTACAGAGACAGAGTGGACTGTTGGTCAGTGTGAGGGCAGCTGACAGACAAACTACATACAGGTCTGGCACCTAAACTTCACTTCCTTCCTCATTACTATTCTTAGTAAAACAAGACCTGTAGTGCAGTGGTTATTTGATATAGTGAAATTGTGTTTTCATGTGTCATGCAGTAGCAGATGCATGAAGCCACATGTTGGTTTGTGGTCTAAAAGAAAACAAAATCATTGACCGTATGGTTATTTTTTATTGTCACATGCAGAGCAACACGTATTTTTCATTTTAGGAAAGATTTTACCAAAACTTTTTTATTCACAGCTGCAAGTCATCTAGAAAGTAACACAACATTAAACACACTAGAAACAGTGACAGATTGCTGCAATGAGCTTTTCTGGGTCTTCTCTTTAAGTTTGTCGCCATGCTTCTGCTTGTGAATCTCAGTGCTGTTATGAAACTTGTCGTCCACATTAGAGTGAACTGAAATGGTGCTAGAGGTCAGAAGCCTTGAAGTGTGGCAGTGAATTCTGGTATTTCAGGCAGAAAAGATTTCCCTTTGCATTCAACAGATAAATATGGGCACGCCTTTATGTATGCACTTGTCTGTCCCCGCTGTGATACTGAAGTTATTACAGCCACTAAAACTAACAGGAAAAATAACATGACAATAAACATTTGGGTTTCTTTTCATTTCATACCATAATTTAGACTGTGGCAACTGATGGTAGGGATAACAATATACACTTGAAATGTTCACTGAAGAGCCTTGTAGAGCACAGATTCTCCTGCTGACATTTTATTGTCTTCAGCACCTGAAATATAGATGAAAGATAAACACAAGTTTTTTAGCATAAATGTTGTTTTTTTCAATTGATTGAATTGAATAATTTAATGAAATGCTTTTTTAATCTTGATTATAACACATGGAATTCAGCAAAATTCATGTGCACGCTGTCACTGGTCAGTTTTTTATCTTGTTCATTTAACTACAGATTTAACTATGATCATAATGAATAATTCAGAATTCACGATTATTGAAATACCTTGAAATGTTGCATCAATTAAGAGATTGCTTGCATAAGATACTGATACACTGTTAATTCTCTACATTCTTGTTTCATGAATTACTACATGAATTAATTTATATTCATACAAATCATTCAACTCAAATGGATTCACATTTTAAATAGGAATAAAAAAGAGGAAACAAAAATAAATTAAAGCTGCAGGCAGCAATGAGTGTGGTGTCGATACCTGAGGTTGGTCAACACAGCTCGACATGCTGTTCAATGACAACTCACAAGTTTCACAATATAGCATTATCAGCACATCAAAGACATGCCATTCCATGAAAATGGCATGGCCTTTAAATTGCCAAAAATT
>NW_023339729.1:28333651-28334009 GCF_004916995.1 Morone saxatilis | reverse complement strand
CTCCAAGAACTGAAACATCACATCACAACATGGAGCGGGTAAAGAAAAGGATTTGAACAATTCTGCTACATTAGAAAAATATAATCCTCTTCTATCCTGCTTCACTTCAACAGGAATGATAATTTCTTCCAGTCAGGACAGCATCTTAAACTTTTGCCTCTCAGCTTCTTTTCTGTCTCACCTAAATCACAACCTTCTGATCCTGTAGCCTTCTCTTCAGTTTTGCTCATCTGCTGCACCTGGTCATGTTCCTGCTAAACCATTTCTCTCAAGTGTCATTGTTAAGCCACATAAAGATATATTGTTATTATAGTGTGACACAATATGAATCTTGGACTAAACTTTTTTTTACTGCAGT
>NW_023339729.1:28331979-28333554 GCF_004916995.1 Morone saxatilis | reverse complement strand
TTACTATATACTACTATACTACTACTACTAAACACTACTCTGATAGGAGAATCAGCCAAAACTTTCAATACAATATGATGTAAAGTCATTTTATTTGTCTTGTCTCCTCAGATAAACCCTGATCTCATGTATGAAACCATCTCAGCGTCAGAAACGAGAGCGCAGGACTGACCATCTACGGTATAGCAGGACTTCGACTTCTCTTAGGAGCCACACTAGAAGCTCTCTGACTTCCACCATCCGAGGAACCGGCTTCGGTGAGCTGAACAAATTCAGGGTTTTTTTGGCAAGGGGACCCTGCCTGTGTTAGTTTTTAGTGGCTGGAATGGGACGGTTCAGGTATCATAGCAGGGACAGACAGAAAGTGTAAAGCTGAGTGTGAACATAACGCCAAGCACATATGTTTCTGTTGAATGCAATGGGAAACTGTTCTGCCTGATATGCAGATTTCACAGTTACACTTAAAGGCTTCAAACCTCCAGCAATCTCTAGAGGTGTGATGCAAGTGGACAAGCTGCTGAAGGGTTAAAGCGAGTAGAGCGCAGCGTGCAACTCTGTGTTGTGTCTTCAACACTGACAAACATGTTTTGAGAACAGATTCCATATTTTACAAGCAAAAAGGTCACAAATCAGACTCTTTGATGACGTTTTATTGTTGAATTGGACAGTATGAAAGCTCCATTAGTGGCAGGTGAATCATTGTCACAAATAGAGATAAGTAAACTATTTCAAATATGAAACATTTAAATGTATTTACTAAGATTGTGTTAGTAAAGAAATATTGCATTGATCTGTCTTTACTAATCTGTCCGTCATAACAGATCACCATGATTTTTGGGGGATTCGATCCTGTACATCTTAGGTGTTTGTGCTTGTGTGCATGTGACTGCATGTGATGAACTAAAAGATTAAAGACATTTTGTCTGCAGTTTCCTTTTCAATTAAGTTTTTTTTTCCACCACAAATCAACCACACACAGTTTCACATTCATCTGCTGCTCTCATTCTGACAACTTAAACAATTCTGGTTTAAAAATATAATAACATTTACTCCTGCTGCGTGTCAGATGAAGAAACAATGTCACTAATTACAAACTGAAAAAATAAAACAATAATAATGATTTTGATAAAATAGTCCGAAAGTGAAAGAAACAACACCATGGCAACTTTTCACTTTCAAAGTGTGACGTATAATAACTACTGCACCACATAGATTCTTCACTACAGGTCTTGTTTTACTGAGAATAACAATGAGGAAGGAAGTGACTTTTAAAATATTCTGCTGTTTTGAGCTCTTTAGATGCATTAGAGAATGAGACAGTATTATCAGTTAGTGATTAGTTTAGAGAAGAATGTTATAAGAAATATAAATCTGTCCAGATGTTTGCTTATTAAATCTTCTGTTAAAGGGGTTCAGGGACGAACAAACAGCCTTAAAAAGTTCATCAGTGGATTTGCTCTGCTCAGCTAAACATCCCACTTCAAGCATGAAATGGTACACTGAACACTGGGATGGATCTGTACAGAATGAACTCTCTGAAGATACAAATCATATAAAGTACAACATGTTGGAAGG